>NW_026973679.1:265000-287500 GCF_035594125.1 Scylla paramamosain | reverse complement strand
TACTCCCTTTCCTTTTCTGTCTCTCCTACATGTGCTATATCCTTCCTTTGCAAATCCCAACTTTATTTCCTCTTTTAGTTTAGTTTCTGTTTCTGGCTTTCCTTACTGAGTCTTGGTCATCCTCTTTTAGAGATTTTGGTGAAACTTTTGCTGTTGCCTTGGACATATCAAAAGCCTTTGATAGAGTCTGGCACAAAGCTTTCATTTCCAAACTACCCTCCTACGGTTTCTATCCTTCTCTCTGTAACTTCATCTGAACTTTCCTTTCTGACCGTTCTATTGCTGCCGTGGTAGACGGTCACTGTTCTTCTCCTAAATCTATTAACAGTGGTGTTCCTCAGGGTTCTGTCCTGTCACCCACTCTCTTCTTATTATTCATTAATGATCTTCTAAACCAAACTTCTTGTCCTATCCACTCCTACGCTGATGATACCACCCTGCACTTTTCCACATCTTTTCATAGACGTCCAACCCTTCAGGAGGTAAACATTTTACGCAGGGAAGCCACAGAACGCCTGACTTCTGATCTTTCTAAAATTTCTGATTGGGGCAGAGCAAACTTGGTATTGTTCAATGCCTCAAAAACTCAATTCCTCCATCTATCAACTCGACACAACCTTCCAGACAACTATCCCCTCTTCTTCAATGACACTCAACTGTCCCCCTCTTCTACACTGAACATCCTCGGTCTGTCCTTTACTTATAATCTGAACTGGAAACTTCACATCTCATCTCTAGCTAAAACAGCTTCTATGAAGTTAGGTGTTCTGAGACGTCTCCGCCAGTTTTTCTCACCCCCCCCAGCTGCTAACTCTGTGCAAGGGCCTTATCCGTCCATGTATGGAGTATGCTTCACATGTCTGGGGGGGTTCCACTCATACTGTTCTTCTAGACAGGGTGAAATCAAAAGCTTTTCGTCTCATCAACTCCTCTCCTCTAACTCTCCTCTAACTCTCTCTCTCACCGCCGCAATGTTGCATCTCTTGCTGTCTTCTACCGCTATTTTCATGCTAACTGCTCTTCTGATCTTGCTAACTGCATGCCTCCCCTCCTTCCGCGGCCTCGCTGCACAAAACTTTCTTCTTTCTCTTACCCCTATTCTGTCCACCTCTCTAATGCAAGAGTTAACCAGTATTCTCAATCATTCATTCCTTTCTCTGGTAAACTCTGGAACTCCCTGCCTGCTTCTGTATTTCCACCTTCCTATGACTTGAATTCCTTCAAGAGGGAGGTTTCAAGACACTTATCCACCAATTTTTGACCACTGCTTTGACCCTTTTATGGGACTGGCATTTCAGTGGGCATTTTTTTTTATTAGATTTTTGTTGCCCTTGGCCAGTGTCCTTCCTACATAAAAAAAAAAAAAAGAAAAATGAGATATTTTTGAGCAAGTATAGAGAGGGGGGTGCAACAGTTTGTGCCAAGCTATAAAGTGAAAATTGGGAAACATGAATGGTATAATGCCAGGTGTATAGAAGGAAAAGAGAAAAAGGACAGGGCATGGAAGAAAATGATGAGACAGCTGAACAGAAATACAGTGGAACCTTGGTTTTGGAACTTAATTCATTTCTGAATTCAGTTCGAAATCTGAAATGTTAAAAAACCGAAATTATTTTCCCCATAGGAATCATTGTAAAATAGATTCATCCGTTTTCAGACACCCATCCACCATGTCTTAGCGGGTAATGATCAACACTCCCACTGCTAAGATGGCTGCTCCACAACATCTCTAATTTAGGATTTTTTTTTTTTCCCCCAGAAAGGATGTATTAAATAAACTTAATGACATAGAATTCATCAAAAGATATTGTTTAGACCATGCAGGTCTTTGTCACTGATCTAGTGAGGAAAGCCTTACAGAGTGACACAGAGAAGAGCAACCCATTTACCACCAAAATTAAGGAGATCATAACACTTAGACATCTTGCTGCTGGAAAAAGCTACTGGGAAAATGCAGTTGTGCAGTTTTTCTGGTATTGTGGGTCATAGAGAGAGCCACAGGAGGCTCAGGATAACTCCAGAGCGCAGAACCTTGTTTGTTTACATCAAGGTTCTTGAACATCTTCAACAGGATCACATTTAACTTACTTCAAAGATTGATTTACTGTCTTACCCTCTGTGTCTCTCCTCCAAATATATAAAAATGAAAGAAATTTTTATAGAAACTATAAATTAGTAATATATGGCTGCTTTTACTACGTCTTGTAGTGTTTGAAATCAAGTTATTTTGTTCTAAAACCAAATTATGGTATGGCAACTGAAGCAATTATGAGTTAAGATTTTTGTTCGAAAAGGGAGATGTTCGGTAACCAAGGTTCCACTGTGCTAGAGAAAAATACAGAAAGGCAAGGAATGAATATACTATAGAAAAAGAAGAAGTAATTAGTAGTAAGTAAGAAGAGAAGAAGAAAGAAACTTTGAAAGTGACATAGTAGGAAAAATAGTAGGAAAATAGTAGGAAAATGTAAGGAAGGATCCAAACTTCTACAGATACATAAACAGGAAAATGAAGCATAAGGATAGCATAAACAAGTTAAAAAGGGAAGGGAGAATTTATGGAACCACTGAGGAGATGAGTGAACTAATGAATGAGAGCTTTCAGTCTCTATTTACAAAGGAAGTCAAATTTGTGGCACCAAAAGTGGCATCACAGAATGAAGGAATATAGGAGATACAAGTAAAGAGACAACAAATCAAGAGGCTGTTGGAAGAGCTGGATGTTAGAAAAGCTATGAGACCAGATCAAATAAATGCATACATATTAAAATAATGCAGAGAACAAATGAAGAACCCATATGGAATATAATTAACAGCTTGTTGTGAGAAGGAAAAGAGAATGGAAAAGAGAATGAAAAAGAGCTAACATAGTGCCAATATACAAGGGGAGAAATAAAATGGAAACATTAAATTGTAGACTGGTGTCACTAACAAGTATTGTAAGCAGGCTTGTGAAATAGTAATTAAAGACAGATGAGTGGAATATCTAAAAGATGAAACATTATTTACAGAAAAGCAATTTGGATTCAGGAAAGGGATATCCTGTGTCACAAATCTTCTGAGTTTCTATATGAGAGTGCAAGAAAAGGATGGATGGGTTGATGTAGTATACCTGGATCTCAGATAAGCATTCAATAAAGCTCCCCACAAAAGCCTCATGTGGAAGTTAGAGAATGGAGGAGGACTAAAAGGAGCAACATTGAAATGGATGGAGGATTACTTATAAGGGAGGGAAATGAGAACAATAATCAGAGACACTAATTCAACTTGTTGGGGAAAGTGACAAGATCTGCGTTGGCACCTATTATGTTTCAAATATATGTAAATGATATGACAGAGGATCTAAATAATTATATAAACCTGTTTGCTGATGATGCAAAAGTAGTGAAAAAATAAAGGATGAAAATGACTGCAAAGAGTTACAAAAGGATATTGACAAGATACATGCATGGAGCCAAAGATGGAAACTAAAATTTAATACAGAAAATGCCATGTGTTGGAAATAGGAAAAGTAAAAAGAGACCTTCATGGAAGTACAAAATGGGAGGAGAAATAATAACAAAAAGTAATGAAGAAAAAGATTTGGGAGTAATGATCCACAGCACACTATCACCTGAAAGACAAATAAAGATTATATTCGGCTCTACATACAGCTTGTTAACAAACATTAATGTGGTGTTTAACTATTTAGATAAATAAATGATGAAGAAAATTATAACAAGCATATGTCCTAAATTGGAATATGCAGTAGTAGTTTGGGCTCCACAGAGATAAAAAGATATATGGAAACTGGAAAGAATACAGAGGATAGCAACAAAGATGGTACTAGAATTGAAAGACTTAAACCATGAAGAAAGACTTCAAGAGATGAGTTTACTAACACTGCAAGAGAGAAGAGAAAAAGAAGGCCTGATAACAATGTACAAATTAGTAAACAATATAGAAAGAATAGACAAAAATTACTTGATACCACAGATGGAGGAGGGAGAGAGATGAATGAGGGGGGCATGGGAAGAAAATAAAGAAGAGTGGCTGTTCATATGACATCAAGAAATGCAGCTTCTGGTGTAGAACTATTGAAACCTGGAATGATTTGAAGGAAGAGGTGGTTGTGGCAAACAGTGTACACATGTTTAAAGGGAAACGAGATAAATATGGTTATGGAGACAAGACAAAATGAGATTTGGTTCATATCCTGTACAATACAACTAGGTAAATACACACACACACACACACACACACACACACACACACACACACACACACACACACACACACACACAAATGCTTGGGATAGATAGAAGAAGAGGAAAACTGAGAGCAGATAGGAGGAATATATTGATGCTAGAAGCAAGTACATTGAGATAGTAAGAATGGAGAGAAGAAACTATGAAAGAGATATATTAGATAATTGTATAAATTAACCCAAACTATTCTGTAGATATATTAATGGGAAGATGAAAAAGAAGGAAGGTGTATCAAGATTGAATGTTGAAGGAAAAATCTATGATGATGCACAGGACATGGCAGATGTTATGAATAGTTTCAGATCAGTGTTTACTGTGGAAGGGGAGTTTGATGCTGGAAGGGATAAGTTGGTGAGGAATATACTAAGTACAGTCCCAGTCAGTTATGAAGAAATACTTAAGATGATGGAAGAACTTGAAATAAATAAAGCAACTGGTCCAGATGGAGTATCAAACTGGATATTGAAGGAATGTAAAGAACAACTGGCTGATAAAATTCACAGTCTAGCAGTGACATCACTATCACAAGGAAGAGTACCAAAAGATTGGAAGAGACCAAATATTACATCAATATATAAAGGAGGAAATAAGGAAAATTCACTAAATTATAGATCAGTGTCCTTGACTAGGATAGTCAATATTGTGCAGGAGAGAGACAAATGGGTGGATGGTGTCTACTTAGACTTGAAGAAGGCATTTGACAAAGTACCACACCGAAGATTGCTATGGAAGATAAAAAATTATGAAGAAACTGGAGGAAGACTGTTGGAGTGCATGAAGGATTATCTGGATGGTAGAGAGATGAGAACTGTAATACAAGACCAAAATTCATCTTGGCTGAAAGTAACTGTTGGTGTCCCATAAGGGTCAGTATTGGGACTGATAATGTTTGTAATATATGTGAATGACATAAAATGAAGAAATAGTTAGTTATATGAACTTATTTGCAGATGATGCTAAGCTGATGAGAAGGGTAGAAAATGTAAATGACTGTACTTGTATAGTACTGCAAGATGATTTAAATAAGATAAATAGATGGAGTAAATCTTGGTAAATGGAATTCAGTTTAAGTAAATGTAAAGTAATGGAGTTTGGTAAGAGTAAGAAAAGAATACAATATCATTATGAGATGGATGGTGTGAAGTTAAAGAAGTCAAAAGAGGAAGTGGATTTGGGAGTAACAGTTACTGAAAATTTGACTCTGGACAGACACATTGATAAAATTACTGGAGAGATGATGAATTTGTTAAAAAGAGTAAGAATGGCATTCTCATATTTGGATAAAGAAATTATTTAAAAAGTTGTTGATTTCCATGATAAGACCAAGATTGGAATATATGGCAGTGGTGTGGTCTCCTCATACAAAGAGGAATATTATAAAATTAGAAAGAGTACAAAGAGCAGTCACTAAGATGGTTCCTGAGTTGAGTAAATCAACCTATGAAGAGGGATTAAGAATGCTGGAAATTCCTACTCTTGAAAATAGGAGAGAGAGAGAGAGAGAGAGAGAGAGAGAGAGAGAGAGAGAGAGAGAGAGAGAGAGAGAGAGAGAGAGAGAGAGAGAGAGAGAGAGAGGGGAGATTTAATAAACATTTATAGAATGATAAAATGGTATGGAAAATGTGGACAAAGAAGGTTTTATAAATCTAGACACACAGAGTACAAGGGGACACAATAAGAAGCTGAAGAAAGTTAACTGTAGAAGAGACATTAAGAAGTATAGTTTTCCTCACAGAAGTGTGAACAAATGGAATGAACTCAGTGAAGACATTGTCAATGCTGAAACTGTCAATGCTTTTAAGACCAAACTAGATAGATACAGAGATGGGATACTATGACATTACTTCCCTCCTGTAAACCACAACTAGGTAAACTATGTAAATACACATATTTAATTGAACCAGTATATGACATAAAAAAAGTTCTCATTATCAACTTGAAGAGTGCCTGGGGAATGGAAGAGAGCAGACATAGTGCCAATTTATAAAAGTGTAAAGAAAGAAGAACCACTAAACTATAGACCAGTATCAATGACCAACATAGTATGTATGATCTGTGAAAAAGTGATAAAGAAGCAGTGGACAAAATTTCTAGAGAAGCATGATATAATAACAGGAAAACAGTATGGCTTTAGACAAAAACGATCATATATAACAAATTTGATGAGCTTCTATTCAAAAGTGACTGATATAACATAGGAAAGGGATGGATGGGTAGACTGTGTGTATTTAGATCTAAAAAAAAACTTTGGACAAAGTTCCCCACTACAGGCTACTATGGAAGCTAGAAAATGTGGGAGGATTAAATAGGAAAAATATTAAACAGGATGAAAGGCTACTTAAGGGAAGAAAAATGAGAACAGTAGTAAAAGATGTAAAATCAAAATGGAGAAAAGTAAATAGTGGAGTACCACAAAGATCATTGCTAGCACCAATACTTTTCCTAATCAACATAAATGATATACCTGAAGTAGTAAAGAGTTACATGAGTTAGCTTGCAGGTGATGCAAAATCACAAAGACATATAAGAAACAACAAAGATTGTGAAATTCTATAAGATAATTTGAATAAAATTTGGGATGGGGGTAAGAAATGAGAGATGGAATTTAATGTGAAAAAAAAAAGTCTTGTAATAGAAATGGGAAAAAAGTGAGGAGACTAAAATGGGCATATAAAATGGGAAAGTTTGGAGCAAGCTAAGTGAGGAGGTAGTATCAGTAACAAGTGTACACAACTTCCAGGAAAAGATGGACAAGTGTAGATATGGAGACGGGACCACATGAGCATAGATCAGGCCCTGTAAATTACAACTAGGTAATTACACACACACAAAAAAAAAAAAAAAAAAGAAAAAAAGAAAAGAAAAAAAAAAAAATTAATCTTTTGCCAAATTTGTGAATGACTAGACTTTTTGCCTTTATTGTGTTTGGATTGCCTATCCCCATTCATCTACTTTTTTTTTCAGAGGCTACTTGTGAATCAAATGATATTCATAGTAATACATCTTACTTATTGATGATCATAGTATGAAGCATCTTTCCTTAGTAATAATATAAAGACACAAAAGTGTTTTGTCACAACAAAACTGTTGTTGGTGGTGGAAGGTTTGCTCCCTGTGATGATCACAAAAACTGTGACTAAGCATCTGCTTTCACTTCTTGTGTTTCTTCATAAGTAAAGTCAAGCCATCCCTCTCTAATTTCTGATGATTATGAATATTTATGCTAGATATGTGTTATATCTATAGTTTCTATTTTTTAATTATTATTCTCATTTTTTGCAGTAGATAAATTGATTTCTCTTCTTAACTATTGATATTCATATTCTTCCTTTAAGGATCTTTGTAATTTTAGATGTATATTTCTTGGTTATGTGCTTTAATTTCTCTCCCTTGCACAAATATCTCCATTGGGTGATGATAGGATCACTTTATCAGGAAGCATTGATATCTCCCATCTTGCACACCTTTTTGGCTACTTGCTCTATCCAGTCTTGATTTGTGTGACCTAGTTATTTTTTTTCATATTGCTTTGGTCTTCTAAATTACATTGTTTATCAGTGCTAATGATTAACTTTTGTTCATATGCCTAGATACTTCCAGTATATTTTGCAGCTCTAATCAGTGTTTGATTTTCATTCCATTTGACATTTTAAGCACTTAGATATTACCCATAGTCATAGTTATTTATAATGAGCCATCATCCAAGCTATACTGGTAATTTCTCTTGTTATCCATTTTGCAACAATATATCAATTTGAAGCTCTTCTACCTCAATTTATCAACATCAATATATGTGATCTTGTTGCTTTAGTGACAGTTTTTGTTTGACTTGCCTTCTACACTGACATCCACCTCTGTTAAAACTGAGGTGGTGCCACAGGTTTCTGCCTTCATGTCCAGGGAGAGGCTATTTTCATTGTCCCTACAAAATGTTTTGTCTTGAGCAGTAACACAGAACACTGAGATTGTGTAATGAAGCAAAGTTAATACTGGTTGATTGTGTAATGAAGCAAAGTTAATACTGGCTGGTGATGAGTACCCTGTGTGGCTTCAGAATCATGTTACTGCTACCTAAAAATAACCTGCCTCCAGTGTTGTCACTCAAGTTTGTATGTTTTCAGTTACTGGATCAAATTTCAGAATTCCTTTCTTCTGCTGTTTAGTCACACACTGCTTTAGTTCAAAGGATTGATTAGATTATTCTTGATTCAGCAGGTGAAGAAGACAGCAAGAGGCCAGGTCGGATGCAGCAACCGCTCAACAGTGAGCTCATTATGCCTAAAGAGCAACTCTTTGACATGTTTCAGCAAATCTTAGGCATCAAGAAATTTGAGCACCAGCTGCTGTTCAATGCACTTCAGGTGGGCACTTTGTACTTCACTACTCTATCATTTACTATGTGATTTAACTATGTATTTTGTGATCAGCTGAATAATACATGAAAAAACTTCTCAAGTAATCCATGTTAGACAAAATATGTTGTGGAAAATATTTTAGAAATTATTCATTCCTGTTTGAAGTATATATGTTCTGATATAGCATGAATCAATAATAGTTATTTTTAAGATCATAAAAAGAAAAGTTAGGTTTTGATGACAAACATGTATATTGGAGCAAAAATAGCAACACCAATCCTCCTTTGAATAGGTAATTATGTAGAGAATGTGAGAGTTATAGGTTATATGGTTTTCCTTTTGAAATTAGATAAATGGTGTTGGTATATTTGATTGTGTTCTCCCCATTTTTTTTTTTATGCTCATATGTTCCTCAGTTCTTAGTTTGCCCTGCCTCTATACGAGTATATGATATCTGGATTCTGTTAGTCTAGTTTCCAAGTCTGGCTGTTGCTGCTGCTGCTGTGCTGGTGGGGCCATCTTACCCATCACTTGGTTTCTTAATTTTTATTTTTATTTATATACTATTGTCCTGAACTAAAAAAAAAAATATGTATTTGAATTTTATAATTCCATATTTATGCCAAACCAGACTTTATTAACAACATGGAGATGAATTAGTCATGTGTACTTGACTCAGGAATACAGAGATGGTTCCCTTACATGGAAGCAGTAATTATTCAGTCGTAAATCACAATAATGCCTCTTCAGGTCTCCCTTATTAATGGAGGCAAAACATCAGAGGCACCTTGGCTCTGGAGGATCTTGAGGAGGATTTGGAGTGACAGGGCAAGGTACAAATATGAGGTTAAGATAGGAGGAGCCCAGAAGAGAAGACAGTAACAAAATTAGATGTTAGGAAAAGATCGAGAATGTTGGTCATATCTTCAAGATGGAGAGGGTGTTACACTAATTGCTTTAGGTCATGAAGGATAGCAAAGTTTAACATAAGCTCACTTGATTGTTCAGTGAAGGGAGGTGATAACCAAAGCTGGTGGTGAACACTGAGATCTCCAAGAATGGATATCTTCACAAAAAGGAAATGAATCAGGATGTGCTCCACTTTGAAAGTTAAATAGCTGAAGAATTTTCAATAGTTAGAGGAGTTAGGTATGAGGTCTAAGAGTAAATTCAAAGTGAGATGGCAGAAAATTAGGTTGGTGTTCTATTTTTCATTACCTTCTTACCATTGACTATCCTTGTTTATATTACCAGCTGGACAGCCAAGATGAACAAGCTGCAGCTATCCGGAGAGAGTTGGATGGACGCATGCAAAAGGTTGCAGAACTAGAGAGGGTGAGTAAATATTTCTTTTTTATATAAACATAAGTGTATACAGACTTGTCAAGGCAAGAAAGCAATTGTGTGTGAAGAAGTGAATGGAGAGTAACAGTGGTGAGTGTATGAAAATGATGTGGTCTTGTCAACTCTTGGGAGGGGGTGTGGTGCCCATTAGTGTATGGACATAGTTGGAGTGTGGGACACTCTATAGGAAGTACCCTGCATCTGCTGTAGTCTCAGGATTAGAGTAGCTGTGAAGTAGGGAGCAGTCTCATAATGAAGCAACAGAGGTAAACCAGTGACAGGGTTCCTGAAGTGTAGTATGAGGCCATGAGGAGGGTTGGCATTAAAAAACTCACCCCCAAGAAAAAATAAATAAAAATAAAAATAAAAATAAAAATAAAAAAACAAAAAAAGGCCTTTTTTTTTTATTTTTTTATTTTTTTTATTTTTTTTTTTTTTTACATATCAAAATTTAGTTCTATATCATATTGACAAATAAGTTCTTTATATGTACATATACATAAACAGTGTAAATATAATCAAGTCTGACCTGTTCATTTCCTGTAAAGCACAAGTTAACACAGGCTTTGTCCAACTGGACCAACCTGTATCACCATGATCTAAACAAGTGTCTGTTCTCCATTAACAGCAAGTGTCAAAATCTGTCAAGATCTAACTCCTCTTATGACTTCTGGCACCTCGCCAAAAACATCTCCAATAACTTTGCTTCTTCATCTTTCCCTCCTTTATTTCGAGCTGATGGCAACACTGCCATCTAATCTATTTCTAAAGCTGAACTCTTCACTCAAACCTTTGCTAAAAACTTTACCTTGGATGATTCAGAGCTTGTTCCCCCCTCTCCTCCACCCTCTGACTACTTCATTCTACCCATCATTAAAATCCTTTGCAGTGATATTTACTATGGTCTCATTGGCCTAAACCCTTGGAAGGCTTATGGATGTGATGGACTCCCTCCTATTGTTCAATGAAACTGTGCCTCTGTGCTTGCACCTTGCCTAGTCAAATTCTTTCAACTCTGTCTATCAACATCTACCCTTCCTTCTTGCAGAAAGTTTGCCTACATTCAGCCTGTCCCTAAAAAGGATGACCATTCTAATCCCTCAAACTACAGTCCTATTGCTTTAATTTCTTGCCTTTCTAAAGTTTTGAATCTATCCTCAACAATGAGATTCTGAAACACCTATCACTTCACAACCTTCTATCTAATTGCCAGTATGGGTTCTGTCAAGGCTGTTCTACTGGTGATCTTTTGGCTTTCCTTATTGAGTCTTGATCATTCTCTTTTAGGGATTTTGATGAAACTTTTGCTGTTGCCTTAGACATATCAAAAGCTTTTGATAGAGTCTGCCACAAGGCTTTGATTTCCAAACTACCCACATATGGCTTCTATCCTTTTCTCCGTATCTTCATCTCAAGTCTCTTTTCTGACTGTTCTATTGTTGCTGTGGTAAAAAGTCACTGTCCTTTCCTAAATCTATTAACAGTGGTGTTCCTCAGGGTTCTGTCCTGTCATCTACTCTCTTCCTATTATTCATCAATGATCTTCTAAACCAAACTTCTTGTCCTATCCACTCCTATGCTGATAATACCACCCTGTACTTTTCCAGGTCTTTTCATAGACATCCAACCCTTCAGGAAGTAAACAGTTCATGTAGGAGGGACACTGGCCTAGGGCAACAAAAATCCAATAAAAAAAATGCCCACTGAAATGCCAGTCCCATAAAAGGGTCAAAGCAGTAGTCAAAAATTGATGAATAAGTGTCTTGAAACCTCCTTGAAGGAATTCAAGTCATAGGAAGGTGGAAATACAGAAGCAGGCAGGGAGTTCCAGAATTTACCAGAGAAAGGGATGAATGATTGAGAATACTGGTTAACTCATGCGGTAGAGAAGTGGACAGAATAGGGGCGAGAGAAAGAAGAAAGTCTTGTGCAGCGAGGCCGCGGGAGGAGGGGAGGCATGCAGTTAGCAAGATCAGAAGAGCAGTTAGCATGAAAATAGCAGTAGAAGACAGCTAGAGATGCAACATTGCGGCGGTGAGAGAGAGGCTGAAGACAGTCAGTTAGAGGAGAGGAGATGATGAGATAAAAAGCTTTTGATTGCACTCTGTCTAGAAGAGCAGTATGAGTGGAACCCCCCAGACATGTGAAGTATACTCCATACATGGACAGATAAGGCCCTTGTACAGAGTTAGCAGCTGGGTGGGTGAGAAAAACTGGCGGAGACGTCTCAGAACGCCTAACTTCATAGAAGCTGTTTTAGCTAGAGATGAGATATGAAGTTTCCAGTTCAGATTATAAGTAAAGGACAGACCAAGGATGTTCAGTGTAGAAGAGGGGGACAGTTGAGTGTCATTGAAGAAGAGGGGATAATTGTCTGGAAGGTTGTGTCGAGTTGATAGATGGAGGAATTGAGTTTTTGAGGCATTGAACAATACCAAGTTTGCTCTGCCCCAGTCGGAAATTTTAGAAAGATCAGAAGCCAAGCGTTCTGTGGCTTCTCTGCGTGAAATGTTTATCTCCTGAAGGGTTGGACGTCTGTGAAAGGACGTGGAAAAGTGTAGGGTGGTATCATCAGCGTATGAGTGGATATTACAAGAAGTTTGGTTTAGAAGATCATTAATGAATAATAAGAAGAGAGTGGATGACAGGACAGAACCCTGAAGAACACCACTGTTAATAGATTTAGAAAAAGAACAGTGACCGTCTACCACAGCAGCAATAGAGCAGTCAGAAAGGAAACTTGAAATGAAGTTAGAGAGAGAAGGATAGAAGCCATAGGAGGGTAGTTTGGAAATCAAAGCTTTGTGCCAGATTCTATCAAAAGCTTTTGATATGTCCAAGGCAACAGCAAAAGTTTCACCAAGATCTCTAAAAGAGGATGACCAAGACTCAGTAAGGAAAGCCAGAAGATCACCAGTAGAGCGGCCTTGACGGAACCCATACTGGCAATCAGATAGAAGGTTGTGAAGTGATAGATGTTTAAGAATCTTTAGATAGGCAGGAAATTAAAGCAATAGGACGGTAGTTTGTGGGATTAGAATGGTCACCCTTTTTAGAAACAGGCTGAATGTAGGCAAACTTCCAGGAAGAAGGAAAGGTAGATGTTGACAGACAGAGCTGAAAGATTTTGACTAGGCAAGGTACAAGCAAGACACTATCACCTCTGTTATGTGCTCAGCACACAAAGATGGATCTCTGACACGGAAGCAGTAGTCATTCCAAGGAAAATCAGCAAAATACCTCCTCAGGTCCCCCTAACTAGCAGAGGCAAAACTCCAGAAGCACCTTCGCTTAGGGAGATCCTGAGGAGGGATTGGAGCGATAGGACAAGATACAGATATGAGATTGTGATCGGAGGAGCCCAATGGAGAAGGAAGGGTGACAGCATAAGCAGAAGAATTAGAGATCAGGAAAAGGTCAAGAATGTTGGGCGTATCTCCAAGACGGTCAGGAATACGAGTAGGGTGTTGCACCAATTGCTCTAGGTCATGGAGGATAGCAAAGTTGAAGGCTAGTTCACCAGGATGGTCAGTGAAGGGAGAGGAAAGCCAAAGCTGGTGGTGAACATTGAAGTCTCCAAGAATGGAGATCTCTGCAAAAGGGAAGAGGGTCAGAATGTGCTCCACTTTGGAAGTTAAGTAGTCAAAGAATTTCTTATAGTCAGAGGAGTTAGGTGAAAGGTATACAGCACAGATAAATTTAGTTTGAGTGACTCTGTAGTCGTAGCCAGATGGTGGAAAACTGTGGAGGAAGAGAGTTGTCTTTAGAGGGCAGGCTGTGACTGCCCCCTTGTGTTGTGAGACAGAAAGGGAAATGTTCATTGAGGTCACAGCTGGGTTTAATGATAAGTTCTCAGCATCCCCTGAACAGTGCTTTAGACCTCACTGGGAGTAATTATCATTTCGGTAGGTGTCTACTACCTCCTCCTCCTACTAGATGCCTTATGCTCCAAATGCACTCTCACAACACTCTCTCTCTCTCTCTCTCTCTCTCTCTCTCTCTCTCTCTCTCTCTCTCTCTCTCTCTCTCTCTCTCTCTCTCTCTCTCTCTCTCTCTCTCTCTCTCTCTCTCTCTCTCTCTCTCTCTCTCTCTCTCTCTCTCTCTCTCTCTCTCTCTCTCTCTCTTATTAGCAGACTGCTATTAAACTCACTCACAGCAAGGAAACCCATGCTCAGCAAGGCATAAAGAATGGGGGAGGGAGGGGGTGAAGAATAGGGGGGGTGAGAGGCTTGTCTCACTCTCCACACAATGCACTATTATGCTCTAGAAGGAATATTAAGTTCATAAAAATCACTATGTGCTCGTTAAAGGGGCTGGGTGAGATTGAATTCTTTTATAGTAAAGTATAACTATCCTCTTTTAGTCAATAAATTCAGCTCTCACAAATGAGGGGAAGTAGGGGAAAATTTAGGAAGATTAATGCTGGGTGAGCAGCCCACATTTTATATATAAAATACAATGTATCACAGCGGGGCGGGTATGACTCATTGTCTCGCTTCCTTCCTCTTGCCTTTCTTTCTTCTCTCTATTCCTTCTTTCTATTCTTTTTATTCTTTCATTCTGGCCCCTAGACTGCCCTGCATATATATATATATATATATATATATATATATATATATATATATATATATATATATATATATATATATATATATATATATATATATATATATATATATATATATATTTCATTAAATGTGATCACTAGGTCAGCATTTATTATTTTCCTTAACATATTTTCTTTATATCTTATGAGAGTCTTATTCTCAATTGAAATTTGTTTGATGACTTATCTGTAGCTAGCCATGCTTGCTATATCACGATTTTGGGTTCCTTAACCCTTCCTCAGTAGTGGTGGAATGACTGGACACGCTGGGAGGCTGATATTTATGCCATGAGTTGAGGCGTTGGTCTGGCCTGTAAGAGGCACTGATTGGCTGGTACAGCACAAGTGGTGGACTCGTTATGTGGGTGCGGTGGGAGGCGCTGATTAGTTGGCTTCAGTTGGCTGGTGGGCTTGCTATGTGGCAGCAGTGCTTGATCCCTTCTCAAGCTCAGCAGGGTCTGTAAATCCTTAGCTTGTACATTGAGCCTGGGGTTGAATTCTTTTATGTACAGTGCTTCAAGTATTACAATCCATCTCGCATCTGTACACATATCTAAACACTGAAATTTTAGATATTTGTACAGGTGCAAGACATGTGTAAGAGAGAATCTCCCCATGTATATGCTTAAAATATATATATATATATATATATATATATATATATATATATATATATATATATATATATATATATATATATATATATATATACACACACACACACACACACACAGACACACACACACACACACACACACACACACACACACACACACACAAGGATCTCGGTGTTACAGTGACTGTGAACCTGAGCCCAGAGAGACACATTAGCAAAATTACAGGAGAAACCTATAGAAACCAATATATATATATATATATATATATATATATATATATATATATATATATATATATATATATATATATATATATATATATATATATATATATATATATATATACGAGTATATATATATATATATATATATATATATATTATACACACACACACACACACACACACACACACACACACACACACACACAAGGATCTCGGTGTTACAGTGACTGTGAACCTGAGCCCAGAGAGACACCTTAGCAAAATTACAGGAGAAACCTATAGAAACCTTCATCCTATATTTGCCTTTGCAAATATAGGATGAAGAGATGGTCAGGAAGATGATTGTGTCGCTGATAAGACCTAGACTAGAATATGCAGCAGTAGTGTGGTTGCCATACAAGAAAAAGGATATAAGGAAGTTGGAGAGAGTTCAGAGAGCAGCTATGAAGATAGTACCAAGTTTCAGGGACTTGTCATATGAAAAGAGACTGGAAAGGCTACATCTACCAACTTTGGAAAAGAGGAGAGAAAGGGGAGACTTGATTGTGATATATAAAGCATATGAGGGAGTAGAAGAGGTGGACCAGAGCGACTTAATGGTCTGGGATACACAGGACACTAGAGGACATGGGAAGAGGCTGAAGAGGAGTGCTTGTAGAAGAGATGTCAAAAAATATAGTTTCCCATGTAGAAGTATTGATGTATGGAACAGTCTGGATGAGGAGATAGTAAATGCAGAAAGTATACATGGATTCAAGGCTAAGTTGGATATTAAAAGATAGGGAGATGGGACTGCACGAGCATAGCTCTTTTTCCATAAAGCACAACTAGGTAAAACACAGTCAGTGCTGTAACTGTCCGTACTTTTAAGACCAAACTGGATAGGTATAGAGACAGGATACTATGAGATTACTCCCCTCCTGTAAAACACAACTAGGTAGATACACACACACACACACACACACACACACACACTCAAGAGAACAAAGTCAATTTGGTTTCAGAAAAGGAAGGTTATATGTGGCAAATTTACTAAGTTTCTATTTAAGAGTAATAGAGGAAGTACAAAACAGAGATGGGTCGATAGATGCAGTGTACTTGGACATCAAAACAGCTTTTGATAAAGTTCCACATAAAAGACTGTTGTGGAAGATGGAATATATAGGACTGAGAGGAACAATGCTAAAATGGATGAGAGACTACTTAAATAATAGAGAAATGAGAACTGTGATCAGGGACACCTGTTGGAGTAATGTAACAAGTGGAGTACCACAGGGGTCAGTGTTAGCACCCATTATGCTGCAAATATACATCAATGATATGCAGGAGGGTTTGACCAGATATATTAATCTGTTTGCTGCTGATGCAAAATTGTTGAGTAATAAAGAGCCATGTTGTTTGTATAGAGTTGCTTAGAGATATTGACAAGATTTATGGGTGGAGCAAGAAGTGGAAATTGGAATTTAATGCTAAGAAATGCCATGTGATAGAATTGGGAAAGAGTAAAAGAAGACCTGCATGGGACTATAAAATGGGGGAGGAAGTAATAATGAGGAGCAAGGAGGAAAAAGACCTAGGAGTGGCTTTTCAAGATACCCTGGCACCAGAATGGTATATAACTGAGATATTTGCCTCAATTTACAGGATGTTAACAAATATTAGGAGGGCATTTCATTACATGGAAAAGACTATGATGAAAAAAAAATTATAGCCACTATGCTACGTCCCAGACTGGAATATGCAGCAGTGGTGTGGTCTCCGCATGTGAAGAAAGACATAAAGAAGTTGGAAAGAATTCAGAGGGCAGCTACAAAGATGGTACTGGAGCTGAAAGACCTAACATACTAAGAGAGGTTGAAGGAAATGGGACTGCCAACTTTGCAAGTTAGAAGAAAAAGAGGAGATCTAATAACGATGTATAAAATCTGGTGTTGCTGGAAGAAGATGAAGCTGGACGGATGAGAGGGCACTCAAAGAAGATCAAGAAGAGTCAGTGTTTGAGGGACATCAAAAAGTACAGTTTTCCACATAGAACTGTGGATATCTGGAATGATCTAAATGAAGAGGTTGTTACAGCACCAAACATGCACAAATTTAAGGAAATGCTGGATAAATATAGATATGGAGACAGGACACTATGAGTCCTGCTCAAGCCCTGTACTATACAACTAGGTAAATACAGTGGAACCTTGGTTACTGAGCGCCTCCCTTTTCAAAGTTAGTTTTTTAACAAAATTTTGAACTCATTATTGTTTCGGTTGTGGTACCATAATTTGGTTCTAGAACAGTCACTTGCTTTCAGATAGTAAAAGACACAGCAAAAGCTGCCTTTTATTACTAATTCATAGTTTCTATAAATATTTATTTTGTTTTTATATAGTTGGAGAAGAGACAGAGTGTAAGAGTAATTAAATTTTTGAAAGAAGGTAAAATGTGATCCTGTTGAAAAGCCTTGATGTAAACAAACAGTTTTCAGCACTCAGGAGTAATCCCAAGCCACCTGTGGCTCTCTCAATGACTCCCAACACCATCATTACTGCACAGCTGCATTTTTCCAGTAGCTTTTCCCAGCAGCAAGATGTCTAAGTTTTATGATCACCTTCATTTTGGCGGTAAGTGGGTTGCTCTTTTCTGTGTCCTGTAAAGCTTGCCTCACTAGATCAGTCTAAACAGTATCTTTTGATGAGTTCTGTGTCACTAAGTTTATTCAATACATCCTTTTTGTATAAATAATTTGAGCTGGAGATGTTGTGAAGGAGCCATTTTGGCTGTGGGAGCATCTGTCATAAGCCACTAAGTGTAGACTGGTGTCTGGGAATGGACTAATCCATTTTACATTGGTGAAATAGTTTCTGTTTTTTAATGTTTCAGATTTCAAATGGCATTCAGGAACAAGTTAAGTTTGAGGACTGAGGTTCCAATATATATATATATATATATATATATATATATATATATATATATATATATATATATATATATATATATATATATATATATATATATATATATATTTATTTACCTAGTTTTGTTTTACAGGAAAAGAGCTATGCTCATGCTGTCCTGTCTCCATATCTATAAGCATTCAGCTTAACTTTAAATTCATGAATATTTTTTGCTTGTGTGTATGTGTGTGTGTGTGTGTGTATCATAGAAATCACTATTTCTAACTTTATAGGTATGGATACTGAAATTTGCTTATCTAGGAGCATAGTTGAAAGTTCCTACAAAGAACCTTAGGCACTTAAACTTAGATATCTGGTGATGACTTACCTAAAGAAAGTCATAATAGAATGGGTCCAGTATACTGTAAATACTAGCTAGCTAGCACCAGTCAGCAGACTGTGCACTGCTCTCAGCCACTCAATGTGTATCTCAGCTCTGTCCCCACTTCCCTTGCTTGTGATGCTGCTAGAGGTATTTTTTTAGAATGCAAAATTATTGTGCTTATATGTAATTTTTTTGTTTCTACTTTTTATAAGTGAATGTAAACATATGTGTTGGTGTCCATCATGATTGTGTTTGTCACCCCACAAAAAATGCACTCAAAATTTGGCAATAACTTATAAAAATTACTTGGAATAACTTTCCATCATATTTTATTACAATTTTAATACAATAAATTTACAAAGTTAATTAAAAAGTACAATAAAAAATTATTTTAAATAATTTTATATTTTATTACAATACTAATGCAATTAGTTTACATAGCTGATCAGAATCACAATAAAAGAAATGCTTTGAGTAACTTTATTGTATTTTATTACAATACTAATACAATTAATTTACAAAGATAATCAAAAAGTACAATCACTGTATTGTTTACAGAAACAAAAGTATGCATATCAAGCTTCATTTAAGAAATGAAAATGATACCAGTATCTCAGAATCTACATAATTAACAGTTATTTTTATGAAAACTAAAACTATGCTTTCTGATAATTTTTAGATGTGGCACATTGGGGCATTTCCCTGAGCAGCTCCTCATATATATCATTATGAGTAGTACTATACAGAGTATAGAAGTAGATATAAGAAAGAGAAAGCAGGAGAGAAAGAATGGAAAGAAGAGATAGAGAGAAAAGAAAGAGAGAGGGAAAAAGTGAGTGGGCAGTGTGCGATAATTCATGTCTGTTCCATGTATAATTTCTATAAAATTGTGCGTTACCCACCCGAACTTAATCCCCTTAAAATTGCATTTACTTCCTCTTATCCCCAAGAACTGTAGTTGATAAATAATGAATAGAAGAGTTGCCCTCCCTTATAAGGTAATAAAATTTCACAAGCCCCCAAATAAACACAGTAATTTTTATAACTTAGCCTTTGTTTTAAACTAAGCATGAGTGCTGTGAGTTTTGAGTATAGCATGCAGAGTGGGCCAGGTTTCTCATCCCCAACCATTCTCCTCTCACTTCTCTCCCCATACTCTGTACCTTCTCTCTCATGGGAAATCCCTGCCCATTCCTTGTCTTCTCTCTTCCTACCAATGCACTCCCACCAGTCAGTGGTGAGCTGACATGCAGAAGCAAAGGGCATACAGTTAGAGCTAGTCATTTCAGGTGTGTTAAGGCAATATTACAGGGGGCATAATTGTAAAGTACCTATGGGAGATGATAGTGTTATGCCTCACTCTACTTGTTGTTATTTGGCCCTACAGGAGGCTGTGATCTGGGCGGCTCTAAATATTATTTGGAAGGGCATCATTTGCCCTGTGTCTTGCCACTCATGCGTGTGTGAGTATTGGTTCCATGCGCAGTTCTAGTTTGTCCTGGTGTCCAATGTGAAATGAACATGCACCTGTCCTCTCCCCTTTTAATGAAATCCCTGTGTTTTGAGTGTTCTTGTGTTTGTTAAATGTTACTGTATGTGTCCTTAGTGTCCTTGTCTTTGCCAGAGAACTAGTTCATGTAGAGGTCTATGTTCAACCATCTCTTTCTCCAGGCTCTCCAGTTTTAAGGAAGTTTGAGCCTGTCATCAGAGGGACTGAAGACAAGTTGATCTCAGGCTTATAGTGATATAATATCCTTTTGGGCAGTGGGTGGTTAGTCACATGGGAGATAGTCCTCAGGGTATCATACCCTCATATTGTGGTGTCTTCGCTGCCTGAGCTCCCTAGAACGTGACTCAATGAGTCTTTTTGCAGTTATTGGGAGAAGCTGGCAGTGTATACTTCGTTCCCTTTTGGCTTGATAGCTGTTTGTAACCAGCCAATTGCCTGGATTCATATTGTTTGTGCCCTGCACTAGGCTACAAGAAAGGTACTTTAGGGAGAAGTTGAACCAAAGGAGTGGCAGCTGGGAGAGGAGCTGGATCTGGTCATAACAATATATACATGTGTGTGTGTGTGTGTGTGTGTGTGTGTGTGTGTGTGTGTGTGTGTGTGTGTGTGTGTATATATATATATATATATATATATATATATATATATATATATATATATATATATATATATATATATATATATATATATATATATATATATATTTTTTTTTTTTTTTTTTTTTTTTTTTTTTTTTTTTTTGTGCTTCTATGTTGCACAATTTTGCTGTGTCCCTAATCTGTAAGACTAGCTTTTGTGGGTTCAAGGGAATGCTTTGTTTTATAATTTTTACTTAACTTGTATTATTTACATATATTTACACTCAGATGATCATACACGACTTCCAACAACAACAAAAAACTACAAAAATTGTTTCATCTCTCTTGAAATAAATTCCATTAAATATCTTCAACACTTCACATTACACTTCCAATTCAAATCACTTCACATATTTAATACTCAATGGTAAATCAGATTCTACACAAATCTCACAACTAATATTTAATGAGGAACCCATCTTACACCTACCCAATCCCTCTCTGTCAATATATAACACCAACATCTTATTCTGACTGCATTACAACTGTCTGGCTCTACTTACTTGGTACTGTGACTGGTGGCTTGCCAATCTTGACCCTCTCTGGTCTGACAGCTCTGTCTAGCTTGTTTCTCTGTCTGCTTCTGTCTATTCCTGTCTCCTACACCTCATAATTCAGTAAAATCCCTCTTATCCGGCATCAACGGGACCGCCAACATGCCGGATACTTGAATGCTGCCGGATACTTGAATAGAAGTGAAATTACGTCCACAATCACCACCCTACACTCACGCATCTTACCATAACAAAGATCAGCTGATCTTAATCAGCAGCTGATCTGATCAGCTGCTTAAGTGTAAGCACAACACACTTCCTCTTTTCTACAACTTTAGGCATGATGAAGATGTCAGGCGATAAACAGTGCACACGCGGCACAGAGTCACTGAGTAAACACAGTGCAGTGGGCTGCGGCTGGCACGAAGCAGTACGCTCTGGTGGCGAGGGGACAAAGTATGCCTCGCGCAGGAATTTTAATCGATTTTATGAGTACACATTGATTTTTTATTGATTTTAAGGCTCTGGGAAAAATGTGCCGGATACTTGAAGCTGCCGGATACTCAAATGGCGGATGAGAGGGATTTTACTGTATACACATGATGTTAGAGCGACCTTTTGCCCCAACAAGGCTTCCATTGCTATAAGATTTATTTTCCAATACTTCTGTCATGCAGTTCATTTTCCTGTAACTTTTAATAAGGTTAATTTTCGAGTAACTATATTTATTTTCTCATTCTTTGTTCATTTTCCTATACTCTGTAAGGTTCACTGTCAAGTAACTATATTTATATTCCCATATTTTGATCATACAGTGTATTTTCCCTCAAGTTTCAATAAGGTTCATTCTCAAGTAACTCTGGTAATCACATCTTCTAATCAGAACAAGGAGGCAGCATTTCCTATGGTGTGCCAGCTGTCCGTGTTGTCCATGTCATCTGCTAACAGTGACCTATGCTTCCCTCGTATACTAATTCAGTGATAGCCACCTGGGTATCTCTTCGTGTAATCTGGTGCTAATCTCCAGCTTTATTAGTCTTGTTCTCCTCGGTGGTCATGTCTCGTCTCTTATCTGTAAGGGTGGCAATAGCTTCCTGGTACCTCCTTTTGTGTTTATCATCTTCCTCCCTCATTTGTTCTTTCTACTTAGAATGTTTTTTTTAATCAGAAAGGATGTATTGAAAGAATTTAGTGAAAC
>NW_026973679.1:252500-262500 GCF_035594125.1 Scylla paramamosain | reverse complement strand
TACTACTACTACTACTCTTACTATGATCACTACTATTACTACCATTACTTGAAATTATATTAATTTTGTACATTATTTATAAAAAACTTATTTAACATTATGTATCCTTAAATACCATAAATGTTTTTCGTTATTTGGATTTGATGCTGCACATGCAGGACTTTGCCATTTTATATTGTTGCATGGGGTATTTCCATTCAGTTCACATCTTTTCTCCTTTGCAGATATTTTTCCTTGTTGAATTAACATTAATTTTAGCAAGTCTTGGCATTTCCCCTGTAAGTGATCCTCTCACCAGCTTCACTTACTACTGATAGTTGAATTGAATTATGAATGGTAATTCCATCATTGCCTTGCAAACTTCATGGTGTAGTATTATACATCAGCCAGTAGGATGTGTTCCTAGACATTTTATGGGCTAATGATGAAGGTCCCTCATGGACAATGCACTTTTTCATTTGATATTGTTAGGATTTTGTATTGAAATCCTTAATTCCTACAATTTTTTTTTTTATTCTATACAGTGAATCAAATCATACTAATTGATTGTTTTTTGTTTATATTCTTCATAAGTCCATTCATTGTACAGCATATGCTCAAGTCTCCAATTTCTATCCAAGTCTCCTTTCACAAAATACATTTTTATGATAGCTTTTTTAAGATCCATGCTCCCCATTACACTAAACAGAAAAGCCACAGGGAAAATATAGAACACAATAAATCTTTTATTGTTGTAAGTCATATATATATATATATATACATATATATATATATATATATATATATATATATATATATATATATATATATATATATATATATATATATATATATATATATATATATAAAATTTAAGATACGACTCTGATGATATCTAAATGGTCATGGTCGTAGAGCCTTTAGTGTATAATGCAGGGCATTTCTGATAGATAACCTTGAAAAGTATGCAGTTTAACTTTTTATTTACTTATTTTATTTATTTATTTTTTTTTTTTTTTTATGTGCCATAAAAACTGAAGACCTATTATTTTTACTGTAGAAGTGTGGTGCTGTGCATTGTGTTGTGTGGAATCTTTGGCAAAGGATGCTAGGGTGGCTATACCCATGAGTCTTGACCTCACCAAAGGCCGCATTGAAGACCATACCTAAGGCATCATCTTGACATTAATTAATTCACTTCTGCAGTACAGTCCATTAGCATAGGGTATTGATGGACTGTGCTGTTTTTTGCATTTGTAAACCTGACATGTACATAAGAGTAAAGGATAGTGCATATTCTTGATCATGGCTTATGTAAAACTGAATTTTGTGCACCATTCCATTAAATTTTATATTTATCAGAAGGCTTGCCATGTAAATTTAGCTTTTAATTATCTTTAGCTTTAAATTTAATTCAAACTAAAACTTTGAGTGTGTTCATGCATTCATTTTTTTTTTTTTTTTTTTGTGCATGTCTGTGTGTGTGTGTGTGTGTGTGTGTGTGTGTGTGTGTGTGTGTGTGTGTGCGTGCATGCATGTGCTTGAATGTGTGTGTGCAGATGTGCGCCACCATACTTGTTTGGGAGAAGGCCATAAATAGAAACATGTATGAATTATCGTGCAATACAATCATGATTTCATTATTTATACTAATTTTTCTAATTTTACATATTTTGTAGGTAACCTAGTTGCATTGATTTAGAACCTAAGATTTGATTAGGTATATGAGGTTCTGTTGCTTCTGCTAAGTAGTCCATAAGTTCTTGCAATCTTATATTATTAGATTGATTAGGATTTGTCTATACTTTTTAAGTAGTAATGTAATAATAGGCAGTGACATGACTGAAGTCATGTCAAATTGATAAATTCCAACAACAACAATACCCTGACCCTAACTCATAACCACTCCACACGCTACAGGCATTCTCTGCAGATTCCCCATCATACCTTAACTCTCTACCAACACTCTCTAATGTATAAAGGTCCCAAAATATGGAATAGCACCTTGTCACACATAAAAAATTCATTAAGCGTAAATATCTTTAAGAGAAAACTAAAAGAATATTTATTGTCTCAATACTGACACATCTTGTACTTCAATCAATTTTTATCAATATCAATTATTTTGTTTCTTGGTATTGTAACCAAATAGTTCATATCCTCTGTAACTAAAATAGTTTATAACCTCTAGTATATATACATATTTATTTCTGTTTGTTTAATTATTCTCAAAACTAATATTTGCTTGTTTATAATCAGATTCCACTTCAATTTTCTCTATTTCTCATGTATAATTATGATTTTTCTCCCTTCCTTCCTGTTCTTGCAAAGCCATTTATCCCTAAATCTTTTGTTATTGCTATTAATTTTTTTTTTTTTTTACATTTTCTTCAATTAGATTTTTAGTTTAGTGTTGTTTTACATTTCAGTATTAAGTAGATATTAAGTGTGCCCAAAAAGCTTGTGCTTCATAAGGGGCTGTTTGTCTTTCAATTAATTGTACCTTAAGCTTATATATATATTACAGACAAACATAATAAAGTGTTTAAAGTGTTTAAAGTGTTTAAAGTGTTTAAAGTCTGGCTAATAATTACAAACACTAAGAAAATAAAAGATTCTTGCTTAATTGTTGTTCCTCAAAAGAAGGTATGAAAAAGAATTCTGTTGGGTTAATTAGTTTAGTTCTGGAGATGTCAATATTCCTCTCTTGGAATAGTTTGTCATGAGAAAATGGAAAAAAAAAAGCAGAATCAGACGGAGTTTTGCAATTCATTTGATACAATTTTAGTCTAAAATGTCCCCATTCTTGACTAGTGCCAATTTCTCATGGGCTTCACATTGTTTTGAATGTCCTGATTTGTTACAGTTTTGCACATGTGCACAAAAACCAGAGTGACATAGAGAGTTTTAACTAGGTTGGTGCCAAGTTCAAAACAGTTCACATATGAGATATTGAATGACAAAGAAGAAAGAAGAAAGAAAAGAAAGGTGGATTTGATGTGATGTTTAAAGCAGTAGCAGATTAAAAATGTGGACAAAGAATATGTTTATTGATGAAAGAAAAAGAGTTTATGAGTATAAGCAGTAAGAGATTAGGCATACAAAAATATTAAGACATTTAGGTTCTCAAGTACAAAATATTGATATTTAAAAATAGTTCAATATAGAGGTTATATAAGCAAGGAACCTCCATGATCTTAAGTTTGACAAAAACAGGTACAGTTACAGAACAGCACAAGCTTTCATCAAATAAAGAGTACTCATATACTCTAATTAGATGAACTACAGGGATATTATGAGCTTGACTCAGTCCTGTAAAAATGTACTTAGGTAAATACAAGTAAATAAATACATGCCAGTTGTTTATTTACTTTACAAGAAAAGAATAGTTTAAAGTAGCAGGTATAAAGCAGGACTAGCAAAACTGATTGTTGTAACATTAAAGGAAAAATGTATTAAGGTTACTGGAAAAAAAAATAGATCTTTTGGTAAGGGATGATGGAAACACCAAGAGATATGAATATGAATTTTAAGAGGTAGGTAGTTAAGTAATGTTATTTTTCATTTATTCATTATTATATTTATTTATTCATAATCTTTTCTTTTCCAAAATATTGGTAGCTGGAATTAAATGGAGAAGAAAGTGGTGAGAGCAAGGAACATCCATGATTTCAAGTTTAAGCTAGAGAAAAAAAAAAAAAAAAAACATGAGACAACATGAGCTTAGCTCAAATCCTGTCATATGCCTGTGACAAAAGCAACTACCATTGGGTAGACAAATGTGTGCGCGCGTGCACACACACACACACACACACACACACACACACACACACACACACTCTAAAATCAAAAGAAGTGAAAAAAGGAAAGTTATTGTGACATACATACCACCGAAAAGTAATGCATGGGAGACTAATAGATATAAAACTATTCAGCTAGAAACAAGAAATAGCAAAGAGAAAATGATAAGGAAAAGTATCAAAGTGCTTTTAGTAGGAGACTTCATCACTAAAAGAATTAACTGGGAGGAGATGGAAATGAAAGAAAATGTTGCATCATGGAGTGAAAATTTTATGCAAAACCATGATGGTGAATACAATGAGACAGTGGAGAGGAGAAGAACCATCACAATTAGAATTTATGAAAACCCCCAGAAAGTAGACCAAGTATACTTTGTCTGAGTCCACTGGGAAGAAATGCTCATGTGACAATAGAAATAGTACTACAGAAGGAAACATTATTGCACAGGAATGAACAATTTAGAAATGGGGGACAGAAATAAGCTAAGGTAAGCTTTGCAGATCTTAATAAATTGTATGAAAAAATTAACTGGAAAGAGCTATTTAAAGGCAAAGTAGTGCAAGAAAAATATAAGATATTTTTGAGGAAGTATAGAATGGAGGTACAATAGTTTGTGCCAAGTTATAAAGTGAAAATTGGGAAGCATGAATGGTATAATGCCAAGTGTGTAAAAACAAAGAAGAAAAAGGACAGGGCATGGAGGAAAATTATGAAAAATCTGAACAGAAATACTAGGAAAGAATACAGAAAGCCAAGGAATGAATAAGAAGAGAAGAAAGAAATTTTGCGAGTGACATAGTAAAAAAATGCAAGGGAGACCCCAAACTCTTCTACAGATATGTAAATGGAAAAATGAAACACAGGGATGACATAAACAAGTTAAAAAGAGAAGGAAGAATTTATGAAACTACTGAAGAGATTAGTGAACTAATGAATGAGAATTTTCAATCTGTGTTTACAAAGGCAACCGATTTTGTGGCACTGAAAGTAGTATCACAATGAGGGAATACAGGAGATACAAGTAAAGAGACAAGAAATCAAGGGACTGTTTGAAGAACTGGATGTTAGAAAAGATATGGGATCAGATCAGGATGGATATTAAAAGAATGCAGAGAACAAATAGAGGAACTCATATGAGATATAACTAACAACTCGTTGAGAGAAGAAAAAGTAGCAAAGCAATGGAAAAGGGCCACCATAGTGCCAGTATACAAGGGGGTAATTAAAATGGAAACATTAAATTGTAGACTAGTGTCACTAACAAGTATTGTAGGCAAGTTTTGTGAAATAGTAATTAAAGATAGATGGGTGCAATATTTAGATGAGAAAATAATTACAGAAAAGCAATTTGGATTCAGGAAAGGGAGATCCTGTGTCACAAATCTACTGAGTTTTTATATGAGTGCAAGAGAGGGATGGATGAGATAATGCAGTATACCTGGATCTCAAAAAAGCATTTGATAAAGTTTTCCATGAAAGCCTTACGTGGAAGTTAGAGAATGAAGGAGGACTAAAGGGAGCAGTATTGAGATGGATGGATTATTATTTACAAGGGAAGGAAATGAGAACATTAATCAGAGACACTAATTCAAGTTGTCACAAAGTGACAAGTTGGGTACTGCAAGGATCTGTGTTGGCACCTTTTATGTTTCAGAGGATCTAAATAGTTATATAAGCCATTTTGCTGATGATGCAAAAATAATGAAAATAATAAAGGATGAAAATGACTGCAAGGAGTTACAAAAGGATGTTGACAAGATACATGCATGGAGCCAAAGATGGAACTAGAATTTAATGCCAGAAAATGCCGCATGTTGGAAAAAGGATAAAGTAAAAAGAGACCTTCATGGAATCACAAAATGAGAGGAGAAATAATAACAAAAAGCAATGAAGAAAAATATTTTTTGAGTAATGATCCAGGACACACTATCACCTGAAAGGGACATAAACAAAATATTTAGCTCTACATACAGCTTGTCAACAAACATTAAGGTGGCATTTAACTATTTAGATAAGTAAATTATCAAGAAAATCATAACAAGCTTGATACAACCCAAATTAGAATTTGCAGCAGTATTTTGGGTTCCACATAGAAAAAAAAACGATATGCAGAAACTGGGAAGAATACAGAGGATAGTGACAAAGATGGTACCAGAATTGAAAGACTTAAACTATCAAGAAAGACTTGAAGAGATGGGATTACCAAAACTACAAGAGTGAAGAGGAAGAGGAGACCTGATAACAATGTACAAATTAGTAAACAATATAAAAAGAATAGACAGAAATTACTTGCTACAAGATAGAGATGGAGAGAGAGATGGACAAAGGGGCATGAGAAGAAATTAAAGAAGAGTGGATGTTTGAGAGACTTCAAGAAATATGGTTTCCTGTATCAGACTATTGGAAACTGGAATGATTTGAAGGAAGAAATGGTTGTGGCAAACAGTGTACACATGTTTAAAAAGAAACTGGATAAATATGGTAATGGAGACAGGACAAAATGAGCTTTGTCTCATGCCCTGTACAATACAGCTTGGTAATTGTAACCAGGTAAATACACACACACACACACACACACACACACACACACATATATGTCTTATCAGAAGCTAATATGCCCATTGCTGGTGATTCTGTGAGTTATTAGGTACAAATTAAACAATTTCATTCACACAATGCTCCCTTTATTGATGGAAATGATGGGAATATGGTTTTGGTATCACTGACTTATCCAAATGTTTGTTGTGATTTTTTCTTCATGAGTGTCTGCTGTTCATTCATGTGAACAAATGATGCATTTCATAACCATATTGCTAGTATTGTGGCTTGGTATATAGCTCAGTGTGTTCTAGCCATGTGAAGAGGCCTTGCCCTGCTGTGGACTCTTACAGGATGAAAAATTAGTTCAGCACCATTGTATATCACTGATACCTTCATTCATGGCCCACTCTGACTCTGGGCAAATAGGAATGTCCTGTGTATGCTTCTAACCTACAAGCTCTAGAAGTGCCCAGAAACCATTTCAAGAGAGCAGTATGAATATTATAAATATACAGATTGCTGAGATCCCACAATTAGGTTCATCAATAAATGAAAGAATTCAACAATGTATTCAGAGAACCAAATCACTACTACATCAGTAACTTCGAATTGAATTGTGGGATATGACTTGAGGAAATAAGATTAATTGAATAGGTTATAAAAGGCTGTTAATAGCTCTTAAGAAAGAATATACCAAAGCAGTTATGGGAATGATTTTTAACTATTACAGCATTAACATACACAGTATGTAACATGCATGATCCATGCTTTTTTTTCTTATTTTTTTTTTATTTGATTTTTTTCTAATCTCTTGGCAAAATCCCACCCTAATGCTAAGTGAAATCAAGAATTTACCTGACAGAAACCTGCAAGTTAGTTGGATGGCATTTCTTCTAGTTGCACAGGGCAAACACAGCCATATTATCACCAACTGATTCTCTCTCTCTCTCTCTCTCTCTCTCTCTCTCTCTCTCTCTCTCTCTCTCTCTCTCTCTCTCTCTCTCTCTCTCTCTCTCTCTCTCTCTCTAAAGAGAAAGAGACATGAATAGAGACATGGAAATGCCTTTTGTGTGAAAAAGCATTGTGATAAACTCGTAAAAGTAAAGAGTCAAATGTGAGGCAATGTCAGCTGTCATATCTGTCCTTATTACTTCAGACCAATGAGTAAAGGTCAGAATTTATGTGGCATTGTCATAAGGATCCAAGTTTCCTACCATACACTTCATTGAAACTGGGAGAAGAGATGTCATATGAGTGCAAATGCTTGGTATGCAAAACATAGGTTTTGTAAATGTACGATGTTAGCATTGGACGAGCTAAAGAACGCAAAACCTTACTGTATTAGGCACTGAAGTGACTATTTTTCGTATTATAGTGACCTTAATGGTATCAGTCATTAAAGGCACTTTTTCAAATAATGTCTTGAGCTTTCAACACTTTTATTTGTAGTACATATAGAATATTGTTTTTTTTTTAAATACATCATTGGATATTAAGTCTTTGTAAGGAACATAATTATACTTTTCATCAAATTATTAAATATATCAAAGTGTTTTAGTTACATAATTTTTTTTTAACTTCAGTGGCTAGTTTTGATAATTTCCTCATTATTTACTGGAGACTGATAATCTTGAAAAGTTAACTGTGGTACTGTTCTAACTATTCTTCCAATGAGCAGATGTTTTCCACAGGTCAGATGGCAGCTTGGAAAATCTAAGTCTTAGTAGACGTAAAAGATACAAAGTTTTTGAGTGCCTGTCCCCAAGATTAAGGTGAGTTTTGGAAAATCTAAAGCAGGTGCATTCAGTGTAGAGGAGGTTAAGCTTGAGTTGTATCAAATCAGTGTTTTTCCCTCAGTAGAAATAAAGCAGTGATATGTAAATATTATCCTTTTAAGTGATACAGTATTCTCAGTACCAAGAATAGTTTCAGAAAGCTTCCTTTCACATTGTATGTAATTTCTTAAGTAAATAAATTAATGCCGTTATCAGAGAATTTAGCTCATACAATTCATGATGAAAACTCCTCCCAGGGTGCATCTGCTTGTGTATCATGCGTAGTCGCCTCTACTGTCCAATATGAACCCACCGTGTAGCTGCCATATTTGATACTAAGAATTACTTGCTTATTGGCATACTGGAAGGAAATGAGCTATGTGATACTTTGGGGATGAAACTACTGAACATTAGGAAAGAAGTCTTTCCTAATACCATGTAGGGAAACTGAAATAAAGAGAAAATAACACACAAATATCATCCCTTATCAGAAGGTCTTCTTTTTCCGCATTTTTTCACTCTTTCTATGCTCATCCGTTTTATTCAGATACAATAATTGCTTTAAAGTTGAACCTAGTATATTAAAATGGTCTTCATATTCTCTATGACTCCCATATGTGTATTTTCATGTAAGGTGATGAAATCCTAGCTGAATATTGTAGACTATTGTATCATAGGCATCATTCATAGGATAAAATGATGCTTTCTATACATTTCTGAACATATGTACTCTTTTGTTATTGATATTCTTCTTTCTTTCCTTTTATGATATTTCCTTTACTTACCCCTTCCTATTTTCAAACATTGAACCTGTATTCCACTCTTATCCTTATTTACCCAACTTTTGTTTACATCTGTTTGAAATCTTTGCAACAATCAACATTTACAAGTTGTTTGATAGTCTTGAAATTATGTAAACATATTTGTTTGATATTAAAACAATTTGGCTGGATAAGATGTTTTGAACAAAATTAGAAGTAGGAGCGACTTTTAGGGTAATTCTCTTGACATTTTTCCACTTCGATGAAGTATTTTTATTTGTTGTATTTCATCTTTCTTCCTGAAAAAATTTTTTTCATTAATTTTGTAACTTAGAAAACTCCCCATAATCTGTGTGTATTTACCTAGTTGTATTTACTTAGTTGTGCTTTATGGGAAAAGAGGTATGCTTGTGCTGTCCCGTCTCCATATCTTTTAATATCCAACTTAGCCTTGAATCCATGTATACTTTCTGCATTTACTATCTTCTCATCCAGACTGTTCCATACATCAATACTGAACCTGGAGAAACACATTAGCAAAATTACAGGAGAAACCTATAGCTTGTAGAGAAGAATAAGGCAGGCCTTTGCATATATGGATGAAGAGATGGTCAGGAAGATGATCGTGTCGCTGATAAGACCTAGACTAGAATATGCAGCAGTAGTGTGGTCGCCATACAAGAAAAAGGATATAAGGAAGTTGGAGAGAATTCAGAGAGCAGCTATGAAGTTGGTACCAAGTATCAGGGACTTGTCATATGAAGAGAGACTGGCAAGGATACATCTACCAACTTTGGAAAAGAGGAGAGAAAGGGGAGATTTGATTGCGATATATAAAGCATATGAGGGAGTAGAGGAGGTAGACTGGAGCAACTTAATGGTCTGGGATACACGAAACACTAGAGGACATGGAAAGAGGCTGAAAAGAAGTGCTTGTAGAAGAGATGTCAAAAAGTATAGTTTCCCATATAGAAGTATTGATGTATGGAACAGTCTGGATGAGGAGATAGTAAATGCAGAAAGTATACATGGATTCAAGGCTAAGTTGGATATTAAAAGATATAGAGATGGGACAGCATGAGCATAGCTCTTTTCCCATAAAGCACAACTAGGTGAATACATAATTTCCTTTCACTCTTCTTA
>NW_026973679.1:217500-247500 GCF_035594125.1 Scylla paramamosain | reverse complement strand
TGTACATGTGTTAAGTACATCTATCACATAATTTATGTGTATTAACATGATTGGTAGAGGAAGTCATCCATCCATTTCATGAGTCCTACTTTCCTATACTCCATAATGAACTCTTGTGTGGAATCTTATCTATTGGTTTCATCATATCTAAGCATACCTAATGTATCTATCCTTTTCTTTCAGTGTATAAAATTCAATTATATTACATTACATGACTACCATTTCCTGAATCTGAATTGTTCATCTGATATTACATTTTTTTTTTTTTTCTTCAAGTACCTCTCTCTCTTCATAGTATTTTTCATATATTTTACACATCATGATGATCAATCATACTGGTCTCCTTTTTCTACCCTGAAATATTGGTACGATATTGCATTTCATATTATTAATTCACTTGAAACTTTCCAAGTAACAAAAAATCATTCCATATACTGGATATGCTTCACCTTTTGTGCACATATTAGATCTTGTATCATACAAAAGTGTAAGAACTTTATTTAGATTGGCTGGTATTTGTAGTGGACAAATATATCTAACAGTCACCAACATAAAAGTGGCACTCCACTCTCTGCACAGCCAGAAGCAAGGCTAACATCACTTATAAACAAGGAATGAGACATTGCCTTATTCTGAGATCTAAGACACAACTCAAGGCAGGAGATTCAGAAATGTGTTTAACAAGAGCAACTTGCCAATATAGATTTTCACAAGTACAGCATAAAGAAATATAGAGTCATGCATACCACTGCGAATGAATTCTTCAGTCAAAATTTCATAATCAGTATTTTCTTAAGCTGTGGATAGATCAAGAATCATTACCAGATCATTATGAATCTCACATAAAACATTCTTTTTATGTAACTATCAATATACAGACTGACATGCTGAAATAGTGTTGTTCTTTCCTGATAATGCTACTCATTTGATCAAGCATAGTATGGTCTACTAAAACCGGTCAAATTGTGCTCAGGATGGTAATGTGGCATGTTGTCCTGATGAACATCAAGTGATTTACAGTAAGGGGCATGGAAGTAGGCACAAGTCAGTTGAGAAGACCAGTATTCAGGTTGTGTCAAGGTCACATTAAACAAAAAAAGTAAGTTCACACTTACCCTATACATAGATGCCCTTTTTCTAGGAAATATAATTAATTAACTCCATAGTAAAAAAAAGCTCTTCTAACCACTAAATTTTCAGGATATGTTACAGTTTTTATGGTATAGCGTGGGTCAAGCTTATCAGAGTTAAATGGCTTTCTCACACGTCAAGCTGGTATACCAGTGACAGCAAACGTGCTCTCATCAAACCATAGAAAGGATCTGATCTTGTCAGGTGGCCACATGCTGGACTTTTTTAGCAAAAGCCATGCAGTCATGATTTGTTTAGGATTTAGCAGTGGCTTTGACACAGCAAAGAGGGGAAGGTTGAGCTCTTCCTTCACACAATGAGACAGTCCTCATGGGCACTATAGCAAGAAGTTCTAGGTTTATTTCTTTAAGTTTGTGGACCATCAGACTTGGTTTAATCTTCAGCTGCCAGCTCATAACACTTAAGGTTTTATTTGAGAGCCTATGCAACACAGATAAAAGATTGAGAAAACGACATTTAAAAGTCCAGCTCCCAACCCAGCCACCCCCTATACTTACCTCACTCCACCCATGAGCAAAAGTGAGGCAAGTGACCATATTTAGCATGTGCCTCAGAAATGTCAAAAGCCCATTGGCTGGTAAGTGGTGACTCACCATAATCATACTCACTGATAGGTCATGGGCACCTACCTCTCTCCATCACAGAACATCTTATTATGCAGTCTATGACTGGAAAAAAGTGATTTTTTGTTAAATTCTGACTTTATGAGCTTATCCTTTGGGCTTTCAGAAAATGTCACTTACCTCATAAGAGAGATTGAGTTGGATTATTTGATGCATACGGCAACTCATTTCAACCCAGATGTTGCTTACCTCACTTCAGCAGGGATGCCACAATCGTAGGATGGATAAAAGAGATCCTTTCTGATGAGACAAAAAGTTGTTTTCTTTTGAGTACTGTCTTCAACTTTTACAGAGGGTTATGATCAAAATTAGATGGAAGGCAGTAATCATTATATTTACACTTTTTCTATCTTTAATCATATCTTCATTAATTTTACTTCTATTGAAACCTAAAACATCCAGCTCCTCTCTTTATATGTTGTTCCAATTCCATGTATGAGACCATCTGTGTTACAGTACGTTCTTTTAATTTTCATATGTCTCCATTCAGTGTTTCTGTATTACCCATTATTTCAGTACTCCTTATTGTTGTTTTTGTTTTGGTTTATCATTTTTCATAAAAATTTCTTCCTCTGCTCTTGAATCCTTCCCTGTTTTCCATTGCATGTTGGTGCAATCCTCTTAATTTGTCTCCTTCCACTTAGTTCATATTTCTGCTCATACAGAATTCTTTATACTCATCCATCTTTGGTAGCCTCCATGTTCTTACTATTATTTTGTCTTCCTATATCTGAGCCTTGAACAATGTCAAGCAGGCATATCTTAATCTTCCCATAATGTTCCAGTCTAAGCATTTCCTCAGTTTCTTCATACTTCACCTACTTGTCTTTAAATGTGGCTATTACCTTTTTCACCATCCTCACTTCTTCCTCTTTTCCATATGTCTCTTACATGTTTTTTTTTTTTTTTTTACCTTTTCACACAAAAAAGCACTTTTATCCATCTCTATTTTCTTTTTTTTTTTTCTTTTTTTCATAAGGGCACTTGCAAATTCTTTTTATTTTTTTTTTTTTTTTTTACATTATCCTAAGACCCACTTCTTTTTCTTATATTCATTCTTACCTAGTATGAGCAGCTCATGATGATTTAGGACCTCCTATAGTTGAAAGTATGATAGGGAGCTTGAAACTTAAGTCAATTGCCCAAGAAATTTAGAGGGCAGCCAAAGAGAGGATTACTTGAGTTAGGAATGATAGTTAAACCAATATCTTTATATTTGAGGGAATGCTATATTAAAGGTTTGATACACATCTAATTACATTACTATGAATAAATATACTTGATACTAAAATACAGACCTTTCATATATATAGTATTTATGTAAGGAAAATCTATACCCATTTTCATACCAGAAAATATTTGTAGAGAATTATTGTAATTCTGTAAGGATGTAATATCTTTTTGTGTAGGTTGTTATTTGATAATGAAAATATATTGGACATAAGTTACATTAATCTTGGAAAAATACAACAGAAAAAGAAGAGTAATTTAGATAAACAAGAGAAAACACAGACAACATGACAACAGCTGTCATAGTGAAAGGAGTAAATATTGGTGTTGGGCTCTTCCTTTTTATTGACTCCAGTGACAATGAAGTATGGATTACAGTGCAAGGAAATAATACTGTACTATAGGTTGTGGACTACAGCAGAAAGAGAGCTGTGGTTGCAAAGGGAAATGCTTCGCATCTACATCTATATCCACTGAATTGAACATGGACATCAGCAGTGGAGGCCAGCACAATCCACACTGTATCTCTTATTAAACTTGCCATCATTATGCTAGGCAAAAATGTATAGGGAGATAATCTTTTGCTGAACAATTTGGTGTTGTTTTTATTGGCCATCATGACTGCCATTGTTTGTGAGGAATTTATAATCCCTTGTCTCACCCTTCACTCTCCCAAAATGACATAAAGAAGATGTGAGAACTCATAATGCTTGCAGTGCTTAGTAATTTCCTCATGGTTTCTTGCAAATTTATGCCTGCTTGCAGTCCCTTGTGAGCACTCACAAGTATATACAGTACTTACAATGTAGGCCTTCTTTAATGAATAGCATTCTCTTAATGGATTTCTGCATTATGAATGGTTTTTATTATGCAAGTAAATCTCTATATTGAATGATAAATTCTATAGCTAATGTGGAATTAGGATATTACTCTTCTTTGTCTTCTCCTTTCGGCTGTTCTCATTAGGAGTTGCCACAGCAGATCATCGTTCTCCAATACATTTGCTCTTTTGTGCCTTCTTCTGTCACACCTACCACTTGCATGTCTTCTTTCACTGCATCCATAAATCTCCTCTTTGGTCTTTCTCTCTTCCTCCTGCTGGGTAGGTGTACTTCCAGCATCCCCCTTCCCACATACACCTCATCCCTTCCTCTGACATGCCTGAACCATCTCAATCTCACCTCTCTTTAGTTGTTCCCAAACTGATATATGTGTGTTGTCCCTCTGATGTGTTTGTTCTTTAATTTGTCTCGTCTTGTCACTCAAGAGTACGCTGCAGCATCTTCAATTCTGCAATTTCCATCTCCACCTCTTGTCTCTGTTATTGGTACAGTTTTCATACCATACAGCATTCGGATATTACTCTAAATATCAGAAATCCATTGCTTTTGCTGGTAAAACATAAATAAATAGTAAATAAGATAAATTTAAAAGTAAAATATTTTACAAGACTGAAAAATGTGAGTATTTAAAGAAATACTGAAGGCAAACAGATATGTAATAGTTAATACTTGCATACTATATATGGCTCAATTGAGATTTGGTGATATGGTGGAGCAACAGTGAGACAAGATGGTTATTCATCTTATTTCTCTTTACACAGAAAGTTGAGTGCATCAGTTATATGCTGATTTTCAACTGATCCTGTATAACTCATATCCATGAGCTGGCAAAGTAGAATGAGGAAGTAAGTTTTCTTAGAAGTGAAAAAGAAATAGTTTGCAAGTGAGAAAATTTAAAATGTTTAAGTGTTCAAGATGGCTTGGTGGGTGTACACATTTTAACATGCATCTCAGCGTTCAACCTCTTTGCTGTCATACTGGTGCCATCAGCTTCCCTACCACCTTTAAAAACTAACAGCTTATGAAAAATTGCCATTTTTAGTTGCAAATTAAGTGTTGGTTATGAACCTAGAATGTACTCTTAAGTACATGTATTTCAATATACACTGTAATGAACAAATGCCATTAAAGATGAAGTCTTAAAACTATTTAAATAATTCATGAGAGCAGGTCACCACTTTATGTACAGGACATAAGGTGAGGAGTTATGACCTTGTAGCTCTGTAGGAATGAAAGGTTAGCTCTCCTTCTGTTCTTCATGTATATGTGGTCATCTGAAGTAAAAAAAACAACAACCCTACTTTTTTGTGTGTGCTTTTACCTAGTTGAGGTTTACAAGAAATAAAGTCACACTCATGTGCTCCCATGCATGTGCTTTTGTGACAAGACTATAGATAGTTTATCTCATGCCCAGATGAATGTGCAGGCAAAGATATGAAAAAAAGAAATAAGCATGATATTTTTATATATATTTATGACCTCTGACTGTTTTGGAGAAAGTGTAGGGCATAATTGATGACCATTTGTACACCTGAATGGACTAGAGAAAACAAAGTTATGGGATTCCCAAAGCAAAGCATTGGCAGTTGGGGAGAGGAAGATGTTATGCACCTTTTCTTATTCACATTTCACTCACACCATCCTTTCCATGTCAAGCTTTTCTTGTGTAGTCAACAAAACAATGAAACTCCTGGACTTTGTGGATTTTCAGTTTCCATTTGGAGATTCCTTTCACTGATATTACTTTAAAGTTTTCCTTAGCTCTAGGCCATAGTAGGCTTACCAGTATAGCTGAAAGAACTCTCCAGTGCTTTAATGGCTCAAATGATGGAAGAAAACTTTGCATTGATTTAAGTAGATGATTCTACCTCAGAATTATTTAATTTCTCTTATTAAACTAGCATTTGGTTTAGCAGTTTTCTTCAGTTTATTTTACCAATTATTAGTTGCAAAATTAGAGGGCTTCTTCATTTTGTTTTTTATAATTTTATTGATTTTGTTAGTTTCATGTTAAGTAACTTGAATTTGAAATCTTTGTTCAACTTCACCTCTTCTGAAATAATTAATCGCAAGATCTTTTCTTAGCATTTTGTCTTCTCTTTACTTTATCCATTGTGGTGGAAGGTTTTCCCAGTAATTTTGACATAGCATTGTCTATCTGTTCTGTTTGCCAGTGTTGATATTAGTGTATATTAATGAGTGATGTTTTTCTGTCATCATGTAGTCTTTCTCTAATCCTGCCTCTCAACTGTGCAATTTTGTACTTTTGATCATGCTGATTGATCACTGCTGAGTTCCTTTTTGAGCGACTTAGTTTAAAATTCCTTGTGTGTTTTAGTCAAACCTGTCTAAAATTTCTTACATGTGTTAGTTCAGCAATAAGCCATTTCAACCAGTATGCCAGTATTTCCTCCCTCAAGTAGATAAATCGGCAATATCATCAGCCAAAGTAATGACCATCATATGTTAAAGTTGCTTTTTATGTGTGTGTATTTTTCTTACGTATTTGTTTGTTTTTCTAAGAATGAAGTGGCATTCACATGCCTCATTGCTTATGGGATGGTGTATGTTAAACTTGTAGATGGCTAGCACTCATGGGAACATGTTTGTTGCGTCGTGCGGTATTATAGAAGAAATTATGTACGTGCAATTTATTATAGACAGCTTGGAATGGGCTTTGTCTTAATTGTGTGCATGTTTTTTTGTGTACTATTTGAATATGTATATGCTATATTGTAAAATTTCAAGATAAAAGAATGTGTGTGTGTGTGTGTGTGTGTGTGTGTGTGTGTGTGTGTGTGTAAAAGTGTGTGGGTACGTGTATATGTGTATTTGTGTTTATTACAGGTCATCTTATAATGTGATATATTGTTCCAGAGTTTTCTAACTTAAAAGTCACTTTTGAAATGTGATATTAGTAGTAACTAAAATTATATTGCCTTTGTCCAAACTAGTGCTTGATGTTTAGTGGTGGCTTGGAAGGTTTGGTATGTGAACACAAAAACAAAATAGTTTTGATAACCTAAACATCCTGAATTTCTCCTGCTGGGAGTGGTGGTCACAAAGCTGCTTTTGCTTTCTGTAGGCAAGCTTCATTGCCAATTCTCCCCCAAACACAGAAGACATTCCATATCTAGTCCTCTCAATTAAAAGGTGAAAACATTCATCAGGGATGTTATAAATGATCCAGTGCCTTTCAAGAGCACTTGATCTTCCTCTGCAACTGTTCATCATAAGCAAGTTAACAAAATTATGTGAAGTTTGAAGGTACTTAAGCTTGAAAAATCACTTTAAATAATATTTGATTAACAGATGCTATATATAAGAATTACATAGTTTTTTTCATTACACTTTTAGTTATTATTTATTTCATTTTTGTGTTCAAATAGTTGTGCTGGTTGACAGCTTTGGTCTCAGCTGTGAGGCATGGGATGCATTACCCCATAGGTACTATAATGTATTTCAGTGCATGCTAGAACAATCAGTGCAATATAAATTAAAATTGAGAAGCAATTACTTTAGTTTTAGTTTAATCCATTGTATGTATTGTTTATTTTGAATAAGCATTTAGATGGTTAGGCTTCTGTGTTGTGCAGGATTGGATTTAGCAATGCTTACATTTGAGACCAACAGTGTATTATGTTACATTACAAAGTTGTTGGCTGCCAGGCAGGCAGTACCTTATAGAATTGTATGTATTTCCCTGAATAGTGAGGCGTCTCAGTAAAGAAAATACTTGACTAAGGATGTGATAAAGTTTGAGGATGTGATAATGATGTGTATAGTCTTTGTAACAGTACCCTTTTCCTGTCCTGTTGTTATTTTAGCATATTTGTCATCAGTGTATGTCATCTGCATTTTGATCACACTGCTCACATTGGCAAGGATGATAATTGCATTAAGAATGGTATTTGCTCATGAATTCATCATCTGTGCGAAATCATCTGTAATATGGTGTCAGGTGTGAGCTATTATTGTAAAGCTATTTGGTGCATAATGTGAGAATTTCACTCATGCATATTTCAGATGTAATTAACTTTTCTTTTATTATATTTGCCAGAAATGCTTATTAATATTATCAATATGTGGGTATTACAAGTTAAAGTTTGGTGGCTTCCTTTCCAGTATCCATCACTGATGCTCTCCAGATCATTGATGCTAAGTGTACCAATGGAGGTGCTTTGCTGTACATAATTTATTACTTTTAATGTGTTTTAATTTGTGTTATAATTTCTTGTTTTAATTAAGTGAATTCTAGATATTTTCACTTCACTACAAAAATAGTATATAGTAAAGTGAAATGGTCCATCTCTAGTTAACATTTTTTTTTTTTTTTTTTTTTTTTTTTTTTTTTTTTTTTTTTTGATATGTTAGTAGACTGAAATATCAAACTTTTTATTTCTATATTTTTTTGTGAAAAGATTGATGGATTCTGTCCTGTAATAGTTGTATGATCAATTTTTTTATTTGTATATTTTTGATGAAAAGATTGATGGATTCTGTCCTGTAATAGTTACATAATCAAATTGTTGCACCACTGACTGTTTCCTGCACTTAATTCATTACATTGTTTTGTGGATTTCCATTTCTGTTCAAGACAGTTGACTCTTTGCAGTGGCTTCTGTATAGAAATAACATACAAAGTGATATAGTTCTTTTATACATTTATTATAAATATATTTGCATTTTGATTAATTGAATCTAAATATTCTTCTCAATTATGTTTTTTACTCCAACTATACCAGCTTAATAGTTGTACCTTTGGAGATGTCTCATAAGTATTTCACTTGCATACTATAATCTTTTCTGCTCTTCTGTGTGATTGATTAGCTGTAATTGTAATATGCTACAATGAGATCTTCATACTGTCATCAAACATGATGTTTGTATACAAACAAAACCTTTTTAGCAAGTTTCACAAGATATTAAAATTTAACGTCACTGCCATGCTTGGTGTTCCAAAAGTGCCTTAAATGATTCCATCTTGCCAGAGTGTATCAACTAACCTCCATTGTGCAAAATGTTTGGATGCATTGTTCATCTTCACTTCTTAAATCAAGTATTTGCATTTATCATGGTCTTGGCCATTGATTACAAGGGATTTGGTTTTCTTTTCTTTGATTTCTTTGTGAAAACAAAAATAAATCTTAATGATTCTTGATACATATTTTGACATTTGTTGCTTTTGTACTACATCATCCATATACATATAATATTGGATGTAAACTGCTGAAGAGTTCACCAGTTGACACTACGAGTACTTATTATATTCCTTATATACTCATCCTGTGACAGGGGGACATGACCTGGAAGCACACTCTGTAGCTGGGTTGGAAGAATACTGCCACTATATTCACTGCACATCATAAAAAGTAACTGAAAGGAATAGTACAAGGAAATGAATCCCTTCCTCTATATCTTTATTTATACTGTAAGACAAAGGATAGTCTCATCTTACCTGTCTTTGAATAGGAAATTCTCACCTGGTATATAGATTGATATATTATGAACTGCAAGCAACTCAGTGCAACCTCATGATGAACACTGGTGAAAGTGTCAAAAGTTCTGAATTTCAAAATGTTTTCAGCACAACTATGTAATTTAACAATCTCTCTCTCTCTCTCTCTCTCTCTCTCTCTCTCTCTCTCTCTCTCTCTCTCTCTCTCTCTCTCTCTCTCTCTCTCTCTCTCTCTCTCTCTCTCTCTCTCTCTCTCTCTAGTCACTATTACATGGTATTTATTCATTGGATTTAAAGGAAGCACTCATTGTTGTAACATCATGCTGTTGAGTTGTGTTAGTCTTTGAACACTGTCTAAAATGCAATCATTAAAATTACAAGCCATGCCAATCATAGGTTCTGATAGTGCAAGAACTTGATTTGCTCTTATGTAAACTCTTGTTCATATTAATGCTGTTTATGGTCTGACTTATACACTGACGGAACAGATTATCCATTTGAGATATATGGTGTACATCCAATTCTGTCATTAAATGGGTTTTCACATTCATTGGCTTTACTCTCTCATGTTACATATAGCCTTTACATTCTTTTTTTATATAATTTTGCAATTTTCTGTATCATTTTATTGACATTTAACAAAAAGTTGTTTCCAACATGGTTTTTCTTGTCATAGACATGTTCAGTACAAAATTGATACTTGATGAAACTGTTAAAGCTGGTTATAATCTGCCATTGTATGATTCTCACATCCATAAAATTTGAAGATGCAACTCCCTGTAGAACACTGAACAGATCCTGCCTGTCAACATCTTTATAGAATATTTATGTTCCTCAGCACTTGTTTGCAATGGGCTTATGGAAAAAACTACTTCAATGATGTCTTATAAAACATCAGACATGATGACTTAATAACACTGGTTGTCAGAGCCTCAGATGTCTTACTATACTCTAATATTTTTGGCTTCCTCAATAGATGTTTGTTTCTGATATTCAAATATGACCAACTGGTCACTGGTATCTGTATATACCAGTCATTATCCTACTTGGCCATAATGACAGTGTCACATTAATTTGGCTTTCTTCGGCTGTGTAAACCTGATATATATTATTTTGCAAGCTGACCTTTCACCATTGCTATCCCTCCTAACATGAAATGCTTCTCACCCTTGTGCTGTCCCCCTCCCCCCTCTCTCTCTCTCTCTCTCTCTCTCTCTCTCTCTCTCTCTCTCTCTCTCTCTCTCTCTCTCTCTCTCTCTCTCTCTCTCTCTCTCTCTCTCTCTCTCTCTCTCACCAAATGTTATAATCAAAAATAGATTTTAAAGAGTGTATAATATTTAGCTCCTATAGTTCATGCTAAAAACCAACCATGTCCCATGATTATAATTTAAGCAAATTTTAGTTTGCAGTTTGTATTGAGATTTATGGAAACAAAATATATAACAGTAATAACACTGTTCCTTAGCAAGACAGTATTTTCTGCTCATTTCCATTCTTGCTTCCTTTTAGATTCTTTTCTCACTGGTTGGGAGATTTTTTTCTTTTTTCTTCCTTACACATATGCTTAACTTTGATTGTCATATGATTAATATTTTTTAGCTATTGTCATGATGATACCTCTCTGTGTGTTTGTCTGCTGTTTTGTTGATCAGCATCAGTTTATTGATCCAGCCTTTTACAGTATGAAAACTATAAATTTCATCATAAAAGTCTGTGTGACATATGAGCTGAACACTGTCATTTTTTTAGAGTATCAGTGCATGATGGTTACCATGTTCAGGTGTAATTTTGCACGAGTTGATGAGCTGCACAGGCATTATAATGACCTTTTTCCTGATTATTTTTGTCAGTATACTCTGATGTGGTTGTCACTCATTTCCAGAAACCCATATAAGTTTATAAGTTTATATTATTGCATAGATAGTCCACAGGATAAGGACATACACCACCTTCTCCAAACATATAATTATTGTTGAAACACTCTAGAGCTTTGGAATTGGCATATTAAGAGGTCAGGTCAGGTTAGGTTAGATTTGGTGAGATCAGTTTAGTTTTTGTTGTATTATTGAGACATTACATAATGGAAAAGTACAAGGTGAGCCTAATGGACAGCCATAACATCAGCTCTAACTACTTGTGGGAATGCATACTTGATTACCACTTTCCTCTCAAATCATGATTGCCATAAGAAATTTCATGCATGATTCCATCTCTATCTATCTTTCTGAGGTCAGTATCATTGAACAAATTAAAACTGTCTTGTGGGATAATAAGTTCTTTGATAACATCAGTAGTGCTATCATAAAAGTGATATAAGCAAAATTTTTAAGGTCAATAATTAGGATAGGATAAGAAATAATGAGTTCAAGCTTGATAAAGTTAGCTTTAAAAAAAAGAGATGGGAAGGAATTGGTTTTCAGATGGAGTGGTAGATGAATGGAACAGACTCAATAACTAGGTTGATTGTGATGAATCACACTCATTAGGAAGCTTTAAAAGAAGAATAGACAAATTTATGGATGAATGTGACAGGTGGAAATAGTTTGGTATGTTTGATACAGGCACTACCACATGTAGGCTTTCAAACTTCTTGCAAGCTCCCTTATTATGTCTTGTTCTCATGTTCTTGTATCTTTACTATTGGTTATGCAATTCTTTGGATTGGGAGTTTATCATTGTAGTTAATGTTTTCATTTGTTGTGACCACTTCTTTCAGTTTAATTTATTTGTTCAAAATTTGCGTATTTTCATTATCACACCTTCTGAGGTTTATGTTTTATGTTATTGTTATATTCATGATGTTTTGATAACCCTTTTCATAACAGAAATAATTACTAGCATGTAAAATGAAGGTAAAAAGATTCCAAGCAAAAATGTTTAGTACCTATTATAGAATTTTCCATTGCTCAATCTCTATATCTCACATTTATGAAGTACTTATAAATCTGTAATGAAAGATTTTACTGTATAGAAAAAAAAATGCAAAAAAAGCTATATGGGAATTTCACTATTCTTGTAATAAGGGTAATCACACTAAATGTTCAAGTGTTTCACTCTCCACTTTACTGAAAAATGTTGATTAGCTTTTATGAGATTATAGAGATGATGATTTCCATTTCATCTCTTTTTGGTTAATACAAATCTGCTCATTCATTTCCTTTCATGAAAGTTATTTTTACATCCTAATTGGGGTAAATTCCTATTAAAATACTAATCCTAAGGATAAGTAATCAGGATTGAACAAGATATAATGGATTGAAACTTTTAAAAAATTAGGTTCAAGAAAGAGATAGCAAGGACTTGGTTCTCAAGTAGAGTAGTAGATGAATCAAACAGATTCAATAATCAGGTTGTTAGTGCTGAGTCATTAAGGTGCTTTAAAGGAAGATTACAAATTTATGGATAGGGATGATAGGTGAAAACAGGTAGGTATGTTTCATACAGGGACTGCCACGTATGGGGCTGATGGCTTCTTGCAGCTTTCCTTATTTTCTTATGTTCTTATACAGTCAAACTCAGGGCTTCTTCCCATCGAAGTAGGTAGAATGTGAAATAAAATTGCTGTCAGTGATTGCACAGCAAAGGTTGTTGTTGGTGATCATGCATTGACATTATTTGTTTTTGTGCTTATTCATTATTTTTTTTTATTTTTACATTTGGTTTTGGAGCATTCACACCATGATGTAAAGTAAATTTGCCAAATGTACAGTACTTTTGATTACATAAGCAAAACATTTATTTCCTTCAGTAGTAGCAATCCATCAATTTTTGACCACTGCTTTGACCCTTTTATGGGACTGGCATTTCAGTGGGCATTTTTTTATTAGATTTTTGTTGCCCTTGGCAACATAAAAAAAAAAAAAACTAAAATACAATTGATTAGCTTAATTGCAGGATCAGAGTCTGAGGTTGCAATGGGATTATTGTGAACAAATGCAATAAATGCATAATTGCACATGACTGCTATACAAAATAGTCGGAACTTGGTTGATATTTGCTTGGGAACAGAAAGAAACAGGTGGAATGGGTGATACTTGCTTGGGAACAGAAAGAAACACAGGGGGAATGACTGAATTGTACATGTAGAAGGGAACAGCTTGGTTGGATGGTTTTTTTTATGTATTTACATACAACATTTGTGACAACATTTGTAACAAAATTACATAAAAAACATAATTGTATTAGGTTCTTGAGGGAAGACCAAGGTTTTATTGAGTTACTACTTTACAAGTGAAGAAGCTTGGCTTGCCACTTCCCCCCAAAAAAATAAAAAAATAGATAAATAAATAAAATGAATAAAAGAGTATTCCAGTCATGTTGGCCAACACAGTTATGGATATTTTTTAATACTACTCCAGATCTTATGAATGTGGAAGAAGGAAATGCACTCAACCAAAAAGTTCCAGAATGGCATTTATAAAGAGAGAAATGCATTATTTATGTGGGGACAAATTATTATATTATTTTTCTTGAAGCTTAGCAACTATGGAGATGTTAATTTTTACTCCTAAGTTAATGTGCTGTTGGTTCTCACTGTCAGCCTGTGTCACCATACACATTTTCATGCACAAAATTAAAATGTTTTCTAACACTTTTACACTTTAGAAAATCACCATTTGGTAATGACTGTATCTAAGATAATATTCTATTACATATTATTAACACAGAAACTGTGGTAGCACATTAAGTATATAGCAGTTTCACTCTTGATGAAAGTAATTACATTTTTCCACATATTGTTTCTCCGAAGTTATAATGAAGTAACATTTAATAATATATGTATCTTCAGTATGTCCTTGATTATCTTGTCATAAGCTTTTCTAGATTTATGAGTGCAGCATGCAGTTCCTTTCCTTTAGCTTATATTTCCTGTTTATCATCCAAATATCAAAGATCTGATCCACACAACCCTCCCTTATCTAAACTTGATTTTTCTCACTAGTCTTCTCTGAAATGTTTGCATTATTTCCATTAGTACTATAATTTTTATTTTTTTTTTTATATTATAATAAACAATCCACTTCCCTATGCAATGAAGACAATTTTTTTTTTCTCATTTTAATTTGCACATGAACAATAATTGACCTTCTGGGCATTTTCTCCACATCTCTACTTTTCCATACCTAATTATGTATTGTCCCTGTAACTTCTTTTTATGTCTCCTTACTCACAAACCTACTGTTTCATTTAGTTAATGTCTCTCAATATTACATTTATTAGGTTTGACACATTCACTGTTTTTTCCAGACTATCTCATCTCAAGACAGCCTTGTCTCTTTCTGTATCATTTTCTCTATCATTGTTAACATGATCTCTTCCACAATTTTATCTTTCTCATTACTTTTGAGTTTTCTTTTTTGAGAATGACCTTTGTGAACAATTCCTTCTGTTTCATAGAAAGATGCCTGCATGCTCTTTACATGTTATATATATATATATATATATATATATATATATATATATATATATATATATATATATATATATATATATATATATATATATTATATATATATATATATTATATATATATATATATATATATATATATATATATATATATATATATATATATATATATATATATATATATATATATATATATATATATATATAGTTTGAATTGTGAGAATCATTAGAGTGTGTAGCTTGTATTCATAGTGTTAGCACCAACTGCATGTACTTTTAAATATTTTGTAGTCTTAGATGCAGTATTTATGCATTTAAATCAACACTTCATTTGCCAACACTGTTCATTTATGACTGCCATCTTGTCTTACAAAATTATAGCAAGCCAAAATCATGCAGGCATAGAAGACTCATGAGAAAGGAAAGTGCTTGAACCACCATTTTATAAGGTATGCTTTATGACAAAGATGACATCAATTATTCTCATACTCATTAAAGCATGATGACTAACAACATTGAGTTCAAAGTTGAATGCAAAAATTATAAGAAAAATATGCAAAGCTTTGAATAAAAGAATTTAGGCAATGACATATGAATATTTATGCAATATATGTTAGTGACATTCGAGTTATGAACCCTTTGCTCAAGGAATTCAAATGAGACTTGCAAATTTCTCAGTTTACAATATTGATGATATTAAGATATTCTATGTACTTTTATGTTTATATGCTAAAGCAGTGCTATAGCAGTGAATTACCTATAATCTCTCTTTAACACCAATTTTGCCATGGACCTCACGCCAAGATATCTTTTCTTCATTAGTACAGCCACCATTACATATACTATTCTTTTCTTTAGCAATGTTAGAAACAAAGATCTCATTTTAATGTTTCTATCCCTTATACTGTAGGAAGTACTGAACCACAAGCTTTTGCTTGCTGAACACAAAATAATTGTTACTCACCAAATCCATGTTTCTAGGTATACCATTATTAATCACTGTCACTGCTTCACTAATATGTTATATGGAAACAAAACTGATTATTCTAAGTTGTAAAAGAGAAAAGTGAGAATTGAGATAGCAAAGAGTGACATCATTTACTCACACAATTGTGAAAGAGTAATGAAGAATAAAGTGATGCCTGCTTCCTGAAAATGACAGATTCCAAAACTAATCTATAAATCCCTTTAGGCAAGGCCTGAAATCTTTTCTTACATGGAGAATACTGTCAGGCATCTCTTTTTCTAATCTTTCCTCTCAACAAAGTTCTTCCAGAATGAAGTTTATAGATTGGCATTGCAACACACCTTGTTTGTGCTACTAGCCAACCCGACACTGGCCTCAACAATGATGTCATCTAGATTGGCTACCTCTTTAGTAATCTGATGCCTTGGTCTCTTTAGTACAGTTATCCAGGAAATACCCTAATATCTTTGGTTAAATGCTTACTTCCAGGCAGAATTAGACTGAAAAATACTACAAGGGTGATTTTAAAGTAATTCAATTGCATGAGGGCACCAGAAAGACAGCCTTCCTCTCAGACAACAAAATAAAGTATTTGTAGGTCACATGGCATCTTGTAGATAGTGTAGGAAACCTAGAAGTACATTGTGTTGGCAGCCTATCACCGTCACATTCATTCAGTGTAATGGGTACATTTCCTTCAGTGAAAAGCTCACCTGTGCCAAGTTGTTTAGAGAAGACTTTATATATATATATATATATATATATATATATATATATATATATATATATATATATATATATATATATATATATATATATATATATATATATATATATATATATATATATATATATATATATATATATATATATATATATATATATGTGTGTGTGTGTGTGTGTGTGTGTCAGGTTGCATGTAGTGTGGCATAATGCAAAGCATAGAAGTGAATAGAAAATGTTGATAATATAATTGATACATATGTAAAAATATAAGAAAACATGTTCATATATAATATGTAGTCAAACCAACTGATAATAAACTTATTGGATTGTACATCATTGACAGCTCTTTTAAGCATAAAAAATATATACAGTGTGGCATTAACATATTAGATGATCTTGTGATGACTTACTTTCCATGACTAACTCAATGTTAGGATTGGATAGGAAATGCAAAATTATGACTAGCATGTGATGTTAATAATACAGAAGCATGTACCCTCGTGTTGATAGCCATTTGGTGCATGACTGAGCAATAGACAGAAAAGTAGAATATAATGTTTTTAAGTAGCAGGTTTGTTTTGCCTTTTACATTTAAATATGAAGTTAAAACTTTCAAGGTGTACATTTAGATTAACTGATAGACATCCTGCATGTGCTTTGTAAGAACTTATATTTATTTTCAGTTCACCAGAATCTTTCACATGCTGCTACATTAAGACAGGTTAAAAGAAGCTAAATTTGTATTTTGTATTGTTGCTTTAAGTGTAAGACACAAACCACTGTGTGCTATGTAGGGACATAATTCACATCCAGCCTAACTGCAGATTTAAAAGTTCATACTAAGTACAAAAGTTATTTTGAGATAGAAGAAAAATAATTCCTCAAAATTAAAAAGTGTTCATACACAGCTGAAATTTATGTAACCCCACTTGCATGTTTGTCTAATCCCTATGTTGGCCTGTGTGGATCAGTTAATGCATATTGCTTAATACTACATGTACAAGATTAAGACTAAACACTGTTGTAATACATATTTGGTACAGTTTTATTTTTAACTTATTCCCATAGCACTGGTATTCATTAGCAATAAAGAACAGGTTGAATCTGTATTTGTGTTGTAGTTTAGATTTATGATTCATCTGTAAAACACTGCAGTTAAGTCTGTTGTATTCAAACTTGTTGTGATGAGAGTTCTGTCAAATTAGGAATAATGAACCCTTTCAGATAATGTGGTATTTACCCAAGTGAAAGTGGGTGAACCAACATGTTGCCAACAAGACTTCACTGAAGTCAATCACAAGACTGAGAGGCAGCAACTTCTCTTCTGTTGTCTTAAAGCAGCCCAAACTACCCATTATATTGAATTTTCTGACATGCTTGTGTTTTACTGCTGAAAGCTATGCTACAAGTGATGCCATAATTGAAGAGTATAGGAGTTGAGAGGTGTACATGCTTCATCACAATAGTACATCACACAAGAGGGAAAAGTGTTTATTTTCAACCAGCTGAATAGCTGTTTAATGTTTTAATGTGTACTAGTGAACAAACAGAAGATGGCAACTGAATTATCATTTTTGTTTAAGTATATACAAATTTTTCCATGTTTATGAAGGTTGTGATATTCAGAATTTTAATTTAATATTTATTTTTAATATATTGAAATGTAATTGGAATAGATACAGATGTATAAGAAAAATTTACTTATTTACATCTACATAGAAAACTATATCTACAGTGATGGTGTAGCAATAGATTTGTTTTCCTTCAAGAAAAACCTTGAGGTGCAAATGAGTCTACACTGTCAGAATGGAAAATTGATTTATAAAGTATTGTGTAATACTTTTGTAACTTTTATTCAACTTGCATTTTCTTACTGATTTAAGTCGTATTAAATATTATTTAGGATATTTCCAGTTCTAAATATCTTGATGTAACACACTGGTGAAAATATGAATCAGAAATTATGCATCAGACGTAAGAAGAATAAACATTATTGGGTGTTTAGTTCTTAAGAAACAGTTGTCCTCACACCATCATACAAAGAAAATTCGATCTTAGCTCCCCTTGCTGTCCCAGATAAAAATTAACAGACAATATATATATATTTATATATATATATATATATATATATATATATATATATATATATATATATATATATATATATATATATATATATATATATATATATATATATATATATATATATATATATATATATATATATATATATATATATATATATATATATATATATATATTGCATGACTGAGTTGGCAGGAAATCATTGGTGCAGCACATAGGCACTCCATATTCTAGCATTTTTTTTTTTTACACTGGGTGCATATAATAAGAAATTTTGCTGCACATGTGAAGCACTTTTCAGAAAACTGGGCTATCCAAATTCCATTTCTGCAGTTCATGAAGATAATTTAGATACTTTATATTGTTGGAGGGCAACATATTTTATCCTGGAGCTTTGGAGAGTATCACGTGTAATCTTTAGCATTGGGCTATGATGCATTTAGGATATGGTGGTTCCTATTGAATGAACTACCATTGTATCTTGCTGTCTATGAAATCAATCTTCCTTTGTACACACACACACACACACACACACACACACACACACACACACACACACACACACACACACACACAAAATAAAAAAATAAATAAAGTAAAATAAATAAATAGATAAATAAATAAATAAATAAATAGATAGATAAATAAAAAAAATCATAAGTAAAAACTGTACCATTTCAAAACCACCACATTAAAAAATGGATAATGTGTAAAGTAAGTGAATTTATTTTTTAAATTTAAATCTCCTCATTTATTTATTTGTTAGTTACAGATGCCACTTAATTCACTATTGACCTGTGTTTTCAGATATCAAATTAAGTATTTTGTTTAAAGAACACTTTCTATGAAAGCAGTATAAAGTGACAACTCTTGGAGTATGTTACATTAACATTAATGTGTGTGTGCATATATATATGTATACACACACACACACACACACACACACACACACACACACACACACACACACACACACACACACACACACACACACACACACACTCTCTCTCTCTCTCTCTCTCTCTCTCTCTCTCTCTCTCTCTCTCTCTCTCTCTCTCTCTCTCTCTCTCTCTCTCTCTCTCTCTCTCTCTCTCTCTCTCTCTCTCTCTCTCTCTCTGATGATATACATCCTAAAATATAAATATAAAGCAATGTATAGAATTTATGGTATTTTAGAAAAGACACAGAGGAACAGAGTTTCTCTACCTTGTTATAAATTAGCTTAATGACTGAGGTCTGTGACTAATGTAGTTCCTCTCCCTTTGTGTGGCTTCTTCCCTCAAATAAGCCGGAGACGCAGCTCAGTCTTAAGGCAGGTAGCTGAGTGCATGTCAGTTGTATCTCGCTCGCTCGGACTGACTCCCTTTTTGGCACACTATTTGCAAGTTTATGGCTCTCTCAGGTAAATGTGCGGGAGGGAACATTCGTGCGGGTCCCACACAGAGGATGTGCACTTATTATGGTTAGAGTAGAGGATGCCAGCTCCATAGGAAGATATTGTAATAGTATTTTTTCTACTTGTTCTCTTTTCTTCTTTTAATGATATGATTTTTGTAGTATAGGTAATTATTGCTTTTCTTTGCGTATATTATTTCATAAGAACACTGAGCACATCTTATTGTTATATTCAAGCAAGAAAATCCTACCAGATGCAAAATAACATATTTTCTTCATTCACAGAATAATGAGGGTATGAAATATTAATACATCTGTAGTGCAGTGAGCATAAAATCAAAAAAAGTGCACATAATCTGTGTTTTACTCGGTGCGCATTTTTCAATCTCGAACATTTATCCTTCTTGGCACCGTTTAGCAGCAGTGTAAAATCACTTAAGTTCCAGTGGTTGTTCAGTGTGTTTATAAAGCAATGCACTGTCACAATATCACATCAGAATGAATTATGCTTCATTAGTAGAAGGAAATAAATAACCTACATATGCAATGTTCCTATACTGTCTGCATGCTTGGAGTGTTCCTTATTCCAATTTATGTGGCCTTGGTCCTGACTCATCCTACAGGTAAACTAGCCTCACTAGTGGATGGCTAACAACATAACTTGGTGTATTAAGTGTGCAGTGTCAGTATAATCAGTAATCCTATGGGTTCACAGTGCATGGCATGTGTGATTAAATAATACTTAATGGAATATATATTACTGTGTCATTTTAAGGACCTACTTGTTCTGATCAACACTTCAAGTAAATAGTTAATAGAAACTAGCCACAAGAAAGTGTTGAAACTAATAGAAGGAAATGTATAGTAGTAATGAGGTACAAGTTTAGCTATTTTTATTTTATGTATTTTTTATTTCATTTTCTTCTTTTTTTTTTATCAGATCAACTTAGAGAGCACATGTGTGTGTGTGTGTGTGTGTGTGTGTGTGTATATATATATATATATATATATATATATATATATATATATATATATATATATATATATATATATATATATATATATATATATAAAATGCAAACTTGATAACTGGCTCCTGTGTGGACTAATATGGTTCACATTTTCATTTCTTGAAAATAACTCTATTAATGCATAATCTACCTAAGACAATCACTAATTTAATTTGCAAACATCATTTGCAATATGATCTTGATAGTTACTGTGAGCAACACAAGATAAAATGCAAGAAAGTGATGGTTCTGGAATGATGGAAAACTAATTGTGGTTTCTGTTACAATAGCAGCAGCAGTGATATAGTCAACTATAGACTTTTGACTTCCTCTGCATAATCACATGTTTTCTATCTTTCCTCAACTTGAGTTCAACCATTTTTCTCAGTTTGAGATAGACTAATGCTAAACTAAAGTAGAAAGAGGTGCTAATTATAGAGTCCTTCAGGAAAGAAGATAATGATGCATATAAATATGAGATACACATAATTGAAAATTCCCATTTAGCATTCTTGGCATTTTCCTTACATTTATTTATTTATTTATTTATTCCTTTTATTTTTCTCTCTTGACATGGGTACTAGATCCCCATGTGCTAGTTAAAATTATCTTCATGTGTGTGTTTGTATATTTGTATGTATGTATGTATGTATGTATGTGGATAGATGTGGTGTATATATATATATATATATATATATATATATATATATATATATATATATATATATATATATATATATATATATATATATATATATATATATACTTCATTAAATATCATATATTGAAAGTAGATCTAATTCTTACTCTATAATGTCTGTGGGAAGATGCATCAATTTTTCTCAGCCAATGTCAATTTTTTTTATGTCTATGTGCAGTTTTCTTCAAAGTAGGCAACTAAATCTTTTTAGGTTTTTCTGAGATTGTATGGTCTAATATTTACAATTATGAAAAATTGTATATGATAATCATGATGATTTAGAGAGTATATTCTGCTTTTGATATATATATATATATATATATATATATATATATATATATATATATATATATATATATATATATATATATATATAGATAGATAGATAGATAGATAGATAGATAGATAGATAGATAGATAGATAGGTGGTAGATATTTAAATAATTAGATAAAGCACTTTTACTCTTCTGGATTTCAAGATCCCTGTTTGCAGTGAGATATATCACAGGTATTTGTTTCTTGTATAGTTATGATTGCTTACATCATGTAACCTTTGATTATAATCTTCCCTATAAGACATATACTAATATTTTCATGTTCATGTACAGCCATCACTAAATTGATCCCAAAGAAACAGTAGAATTCTATTATCCAAATTTGAAAAAAGGCATTTATCAGTTAATTATTATATTAAATTATCAAATTCTTGATTAATAATTCCCATGTGCATTGCTAGGTAAATAGTTTGTGGTCATTTTCTTGCACTACATTGGATGGAAAGGTGGGACATTTTTCACTGATTGTTTGATTTCATCAACCACTCTTGCTTTCTTGTCTTCGCTATTTGCTCACTCATGATTCATCAACCAGTCATGTCCAGCTATATCTGATGCCTTTTTTTTTTTTTTATGTAAGAGGGGTGCTGGCCTAGGGCAACAAAGAAAAATAGAAAAAAAGCCTACTGAGGTGACAGTCTCTAAACAGAGACCAGAAATGATCACCAAAAATTGAAGGACAAGTGTCTTGAAACCTCCCTCTTGAAAGAATTTAAATCTTAGGAAGGAGGAAATATGGAAGTAGGCAAGGCTTTCCAGAGTTTACCAGAAAAAGGGATGAATGTTTGCGAATACTGGTTAACTCTTGCATTAGAGAGGTGGACAGAATAGGGATGAGAGTAAGTAGAAAGTCTTGTGTGGCAAGGCCATGGGAGAAGGGCAGGCATGTAGTTAGCAAGATCAGAAGAGCAGTTAGCATGAAAATTGTGGTAGTAGATGGCAAGAGGTGCAACATTGCAGTGGTGAGAGAGAGACTGAAGACAGTCAGTTAGAAGAGAGGAATTAATCAAACAAAATGCTTTTGATTCCATCTCTAATGCAAATTAATATTATTGATATTTGGAACTTGGGTAAACACTGACATCCTTTAGTAGTTAATGTTGAAAACTTAAAATGATTTGAGATTGCATGTTAATCTGGTTGAAAGAAAATGTATGCTGCATACCAAAACACACACACACACACACACACACACACACACACACACACACACACACACACACACACACACACACACTGATAAGACCTAGACTAGAATATGCAGCAGTAGTGTGGTCGCCATACAAGAAAATGGATATAAGGAAGTTGTAGAGAGTTCAGAGAGCAGCTACGAAGGTGGTAGCAAGTATCAGGGACTTGTCATATGAAGAGAGACTGGCAAGGATACATCTACCAATGTTGGAAAAGAGGAGAGAAAGAGGAGACTTGATTGTGATATATGAAACATATGAGGGAGTAGAGGAGGTGGACAGGAGCGACTTAATGGTCTGGGATACACAGGACACTAGAGGACATGGAAAGAGGCTGAAGAGGAGTGCTTGTAGAAGAGATGTCAAAAAGTACAGTTTCCCATATAGAAGTATTGATGTATGGAACAGTCTGGATGAGGAGATAGTAAATGCAGAAAGTATACATGGATTCAAGGCTAAGTTGGATATTAAAAGATATGGAGATGGGACAGCATGAGCATAGCTCTTTTTCCATAAAGCACAACTAGGTAAATACAACTAGGTAAATACACACACATCTTGGTTGAAAGTAACTAGTGTTGGACTGATAATGTTTATAAAATATGTGAGTGACATACATGAAGAAATAGATAGTTATATGAGCTTATTTGCAGATGATGCTAAGTTGATGAGAAGGGTAGAAAATGTAAATGACTGTATGGTATTGCAAGATGATTTACATAAGGTAAATAAATGAAGTAAATCTTGGCAAACAGAATTCAGTTTAAGTAAATGTAAAGTAATGGAGTTTGGTAAAAGTAAAAAAAGAATACAATATCATTATGAGATGGAAGGTGTGAAGTTAAAGAAGTCAAAAGAGGAAGTGGATTTGTAACAGTTACTGAAAATTTGATTCACAGACACATTGATAAAATTACTGGAGAGATGATGAATTTGTTAAAAAGAGTAAGAATGGCATTCTCATGTTTGGATAAACAAAATTATAAAAAAATTGTCGATATCCATGATAAGACCAAGATTGGAATACGCAGTAGTGGTGTGGTCTCCTCGTATAAAGAGGAATATGAAATTAGAAAAAGTACAAAGAGCAGTCACTAAGATGGTTCCAGAGTTGAGTAAATCGACCTATGAAGAGACATTAAGAATGTTGGAAATTCCTACCCTTGAAAATAGGAGAGAGAGAGAGAGAGAGAGAGAGAGAGAGAGAGAGAGAGAGAGAGAGAGAGAGAGAGAGAGAGAGAGAGGAGGCTTAATAAACATCTATAGAATGATAAATGGTATGGAAAATGTAGACAAAGATTTTCTAAATTTGGACACACGGAGTACAAGGGGACACAATAAGAAGTTGAAGAAAGTTAACTGTAGAAGAGACATTAAGAAGTATAGTTTTCCTTGCAGAAGTGTGAACAAATGGAATGAACTCAGTGAAGATGTTATCAGTGCCATAACTGTCCATGCTTTTAAAACCAAACTGGATAGATGTAGAGGTGGGATACTATGAGATTACTCCCCTCCCATAAACCACAACTTGGTAAATACAACTAGGTAAATACACACACACACAGATGTTGAAGGAAATGGGACTGCCAACTTTGCAAGTTAGAAGTAAAAGAGGAGATCTAATAACAATGTACAAAATAGTTAACTGCATTGAGAAGATAGACAAGCAGGATGTGGTGTTACTGGAAGATGAAGCTGGATGGACAAGAAGGCACTCAAAGAAGATCAGGAAGAGTCAGTGTTTGACAGACATCAAGAAGTACAGTTTTTCACAAAGAACTGTGGATATCTGGTATGACCTAAATGAAGAGGTTGTTACAGCAGCAAACATGCATAAATTTAAGGAAATGCTGGATAAATATAGATATGGAGACAGACACTATGAGCCCTGCTTGAACCATGTATTATACAACTAGTTAAATACAACTAGATAAATACACAACTTAAAGACTACCTAAGGAACAATAAACCAGACGTGGTATGTTTAACAAAAACCAAACTAAAAGAGGAAATAAAGTTGAGATTTGCAAAGGAAGGACATAGCACATGGAAGAGAGACTGAAAAGGAGAGGGAGGAAGAGGAGTGATGATACTAGTGAAAGAGAATATTTTTGTTGAGGAAATGGAATATGGTGATGGAATGGTAGAAACTGAGTGTTGTGATTAAGATCAAAGGAAGTGAAAAAGGAGACTTACATACCACCAAAAAACTAATGCATGGGAGACCAATAGATATAAAATTATGCAACTAGAAACAAGAAATAGCATAGAGGAAATGATAAAGAAAAGTAACAAAGTGCTCTTAGTAGGAGACTTCAACACTAAAGGAATTAACTAGGAGGAGATGGAAGTGAAAGAAAATGTCTGGGCATGGAGCAAAAAAATTCTCCAAACCATGATGGTGAATACAATGAATTACAAAATGGAAGGAGAGATAATAATGAAAAGTAATGAAGAAAAAGATTTGTGAGTAATGATCCAGGACACATTGTCACCTGAAAGGCACATAAATGGAATATTCAGCTTTACATACAGCTTGTTAACAAACATTAGGGTAGCGTTAAACTATTTAGATAAAGAAATGATGAAGAAAATTATAACGAACATGTAACGACCTAAACTGGAATACACAGCAGTAGTTTGGGCTCCACACAGAAAAAAGATATATGGAAACTGGAAAGAATACAGAGGATAACAACAAAGATAGTCCCAGAATTGAAAGACTTAAACTATGATGAAATACTTAAAGAGATGGGATTACCAACACTACAAGAGAAAAGAGGAAGAGGAGACCTGATAACAATGTACAGATTAGTAAACAATATAGAAAGAATAGACTGAAATGACTTGCTACCACAGATGGAGGAGGAAGAGAGACAGATGAGGGGACATGGGAAGAAAATAAAGAAGAGTGGATGTTCTAGTGACATCAAAAAACATAGCCTCCCGTATTGAACTATTGAAATCTGGAATGATTTGAAGGAAGAGGTGGTTGTGGCAAACAGTGTACACATGTTTAAAGAGAAAAAGGATAAATATGGTTATGGAGACAGGACAAACTGAGCTTTCGCTTGTGCCCTGTACAATACAACTAGGTAAATACACGCAACTCCCAACCTTGAAAAAGAGATGAGAGAGAATTGATATGATTGCATTTTACATATTATTGAGTGGGGTAGAAAACTAGATAGGGAAGATCTATTTGTAATGAATGAAAGAAACAAGGGGAGATGGAAGAAAACTAAAACCAGCCACCTGCAGAAAAAATATGAAGTTTAGCTTCCTTCATAGAAGCATTGAGGCATGGAATGGACTGGAAAGGGAAGTGGTGTGTGCTACGAGTATTCATGACTTTAAGAAAAAGTTGGATAAAAACAGTTATGGAGACAGGACAGTATGAGCTTAGCTCCTCTCCTGTATGTCACAACTAGGTGAACTCTCTAATGCAAGAGTTAACCAGTATTCTCAATCATTCATCCCTTTCTCTGGTAAACTCTGGAACTCCCTGCCTGCTTCTGTATTTCCACCTTCCTATGACTTGAATTCCTTCAAGAGGGAGGTTTCAAGACACTTATCCTTCAATTTTTGACCACTGCTTTGGACCCTTTTATGGGACTGGCATTTCAGTGGACATTTTTTTTTATTGGATTTTTGTTGCCCTTGGTCAGTGTCCCTCCTACATAAACACAAACACACACACACACACACACACACACACACACACACACACATGAATGTGCAAAACAGTTGATCCAATCAGTATATGACTTAATAATGCTCTACAAAAGGGAATGGAAATAAAAAAGATCCACTCAATTACAAGCCTGCATTTCTGACCAACTTAGACATTTAGACATTAATAAAGAATTCAACAAGATTCTCACATAAGGCTGCATATTATCAAAGTCAGAAAATGAAACGGTAAAGAAAAAGTGGATGGAAAAGAATCTGAAGGGAATATAAATGACAATGGTGGTAAAAGATTAAGAATCAAACTGGAGAGAAGTAGCAAGTGGAATGCTGAAATCAATGTTGGATAATTATTAATGATGCTTTTAGCATACATATATTAATAAGTCATATAGATATATATGTCTGATGGTAGATAATGAACATTTATCAAAGATGAAAACTACAAAGATTGTGAGGATTTGATCTGGAGGATTATTGTGACAAAGTATGTGTATAGAGTATAAGATAGAAAATAGATCTTAGAGGAAATAAATGTCATATGATACAATTTGTGAAGAGTGGACATGGACCCACATGGAAAGAAAAGTTGGTAAATATTTAATATCAAGAACAATGAAGGAAAAAGGCCTAGAAATACTGACATAGAATAACCTGCCATACAAAATAATAAATAAATAATATATATATATATATATATATATATATATATATATATATATATATATATATATATATATATATATATATATATATATATATATATATATATATATATATATATTTGGAGAGACATATGTCATGTTTAGAAATATAAGGGTGACCTGTCATTATGTGGACAAAGACCTGATGAAAATGGAGTGATTAGGCCAATATTAGAATATTCAGAAGTTTTATGATCTATCCTAAAAAAAATCATATCAAGCAGTTTGAAAAATATAGCAAGTCATGTTAAAAAGAAATACTAACTTATTATGAACATTTGTATTTTAATGAAAATTACCAACTTTTGTAGAAAGAAAGAGAGAGGAAACTTATTTATGATATACAGTAAAATCTCATCCAGCATTCAAGTATCCGGCAGCTTTAAGTATCCGGCACATTTTTCCCCGAGCCTTAAAATCAATAAAAAATCAATGTGTACTCATAAAATCGATTAAAATTCCCGCGCGAGGCATACTTTGTCCCCTCGCCACCAGAGCGCACTGCTTCGTGCCACCCGCGGCCCACTGCACTGTATTTACTCAGTGACTCAGTCCTGCGTGTGCACTGTTAATCGCCTGATGCCTTCATCATGCCTAAAGTTGTAGAAAAGAAGAAGCGTGTTGTGCTTACACTTAAGCAGCTGATCAGATCAGCTGCTGATTAAGATCAGCTGATCTTTGTTATGGTAAGATGCGTGAGTGTAGGGTGGTGATTGTGGACATAATTTCACTTCTGTTCAAGTATCCGACAATATTCAAGTATCCGGCATGTCGGCGGTCCCGTTGATGCCGGATAAGAGGGATTTTACTGTACAAGTAAATTAACAAACTAAAAGAAATAGGTAGAAAAGATGTATTGCTTTGAGGATAAAGAGGGACTAGTTGTTTAAGAGGACACAAGGAAAGTTGTGAAAACAGAGATGCTGGAATGACAAAAAAGTAAATTTTTTTTTATGTAGAAATATATACACCTGAAACCAACTAAAATAAAAAAAAAAAAAAAGACTAAAGGAAAGCTGGACAAATATGGATATAAAAACAAGACCACACAATTGTATATCAGTTCATATATACCATAGACACACAAACATTATTCATGCCCTTTATTTTTCAGCCAGGGGAATACTGTACATACCATCATTCATTGCAGCAACTTGTAACTTTCCTTTAGTAATCTACTTTCACATACAAAATTTGTAAGTGTAAATGCTAGTTACCAGAATTTTTACCCTTATAAACTATTGCATCATGAGATTTGGTTAAACAGGATTCTACTGTGACAAGAATTTCAACCATAGTATGCTTTGTTTTACTGGATTTCATATTTTATAGTGTATCATTGTGTGAAATAGGTTACAAACATATTGCAGATAGTATTTTATTAAACAAATATATAATAAATTTGTTAAAACTCAAAACAGAAATGTATTTCTTATTAGCATTTATTGAAAGGCAATTGAATAACTTTGGAAAAGAATTCTTTGATTAGAAATGTAAGAAATCTACAAATCTATGGTATTTTTATGAATTTTTATAAACCTAGCAAGATATTCTCAAACCGCAACTCACTTGATTATATTTGTTTATGATTTCTGTAAAGAAAACAAGTTCATTTGAATTCAATTAGATGCAATGAAAATTAAAATAAAGTCTGTATTGTTTTTTGAGACACTATAAAATATATCAGTATACAGCATACTCATGTTTATGGTTAGTCTGACTTTTTTTTTCTTCAGAAAGACAAACTAATTCACCTATGTTAAACACAAAGAGGCACTAATAATTATCCAGATCTGTGAATAAAAGGCACATTTATCAATACATTTATTCTCCCCATCTCTCTTTGTCTCTCTCTCTCTCTCTCTCTCTCTCTCTCTCTCTCTCTCTCTCTCTCTCTCTCTCTCTCTCTCTCTCTCTCTCTCTCTCTCTCTCTCTCTCTCTCTCCCAACTAATCCTTTAAATGTCTTCATTTTGCTGTTCATAAGCCCAGTCATCATGGCTTGTCTAAGTGGAACAATCAAGTATAAGTTAATATTATTTATGAGTGCATATTGATGAGACTGATGAGACACAATTAATTTAAGGACATTGAAGTAAAGACAGCAGGTGTCTTTTGTGACGGCCCTAATGTTTTCCAGTAATGTGTATGTACTCCCATTTTATTTGTATAGTTATTTACAATATAGCTCTAATTAGCTTTACAACATATACATTATTAGCTTATGTAGAATGTTTGGTGGTATAGATCTTAGATGAAATAGTGTCTCATTTTTCTTTTTTCTCTCTCTTATTTGAGTCAGCAGAACCACTTAAAAATTACTATGACTGCCATAATTTTCACATTGCATTCTAATTAAATGAGTAACTTATGGATTTTATATAGGTAATGTTTATCAATCATATATTATGTCTTTCATAATTGACTGGAAAATCAAACATTTATTTGTATTGAATAATCCTGGATATGTGTCTGTAGTTGTATGC
>NW_026973679.1:132500-212500 GCF_035594125.1 Scylla paramamosain | reverse complement strand
CTTATGGATATCCCTTGCTCACAACCTATGCGTCCAGATTAGAAACTCAAATATTAAAACATATGCGTGTAAGGGCATGGGTTAGAACAGAAACCATATTAATGTGTAACTGGTATTATGTCAGTCATGTTGCATGATCACAACCCAGTTTTGGATGTGCACCTTGCATATTAGGACATTTTATGAAGTTATGAATAATATGCAGATTATCTTAGCTTTATTAGATAATTATTAGTTGATATAAAAGCATGTTGCAAGTGCATAGTTGTCATCAAACATATTATTTAGGTTAAAAGCATATTTGCAAGTAATCCTGCTACTTCTGTGGTGACCTTTGATTTATTCAGTGATAAGATTTTCTGATGCTGATCATGGGAAAGTTAATACATACAGTGGCCGCCACAAATGACAGGTTTTAAATGATAGCTTTTAAAGAAACTGAAAGGTCATGCTTCTGTACTCAAGTAATCCTTGTTCAAAGGGGATGGCTGCTCACTGGAATGCAAGCATATTTTGTCTGTATTCAGGAAACACATCTGCTCTTGAGAAAAATTCATAGCATGTGTCTCATAATGAATGTACCTGTGTCTATTAATACAAATGCCAGTTGTACACATTTTCTTTGAGTTTGCTTGCATACATATGTGCTCTTAAGGATACAATAAACATTAATTCTTATTCAACCTTCAATGTACATCTCTAAACATTTTAGAATTGTATCTTATTTATGCATACACCATAATATTTCAAGTAAATTTGCATATCTCTTGAATTGATTATTTACATGTCAGTTCCATTCAATTTTGACATTGTGTTGGTTTTACAATTTGTATTTCATTAGATGGATTTCATACTAATATTCCCTCCCTTTTTCTATTTCAAAATTTTATGGCAAACTTGAGCTAACACATACTCCCAATCCCATGAACAGCAGGTCTCAGAGCTCGTTAAGTGGCCGCGATAGTGACAGTATGGACAACGAAGTGACGCTTTCCAAGATGGATGTTGTCCTGTCCTTTGCTCTTGAGGTAAGACTTTACATGAAGCTCCTTCATTCAAGCAGATGACAGAAGGAGGTGCAGTCATGTAAGCACCAACAAGTGTTTTCCCAAGCCAATGTTTAACTTACTTCATTAGATGTATTAAGCTATTACCCCACTAACTGAAAGATGTATTTCAGCAGAATGTGACATGATCCAGGTAAGGAAAGTCATATTGCATGTGACATATTTTATCTAGTGAAAGTAGATATGAACTTTAATGCATTTAAGGGAATGATAACTGATTATCATATTTTCCATTTGTATATTATATAAGGTGAATACTGAAATTCAGAATGCTTTTCAATAAATAATTTTAATCTGTGGCTATTTTGTGCTTAGAATCAAATTTTCAAAATTTTGGGAATAGGTGGATGCAGTCTTCTTCTTATTACAATGTAGCCACATATAGAGTACATTTGAGATACATACATGTAGGTAGAGATTAGATGTGGGCATGGTAGAAAATCTCCATTTTTAAAAGTTATATGGTATATATATATATATATATATATATATATATATATATATATATATATATATATATATATATATATATATATATATATATATGCACACATGAATTGTATGTTTTAGATCCTTGTTATATTGTTAAATATGGCTTCAGGCAGTTTGAATTCATAGTCATGTAAAGAACCTACTTCTACCCAAAATTCTTTTCAGTTGAAATGAATTAAACTAATGCAAGCTGTTACAGGTGGCAAGCTAAGTTTTTTATAAAAAGAATACCCATCCATGTTCACCAGATACTATATTATTTTGTAATTTGACATATAGCATTGTTATAAAGCATCAACATGAGGTTTTGTATATCAGAGCTCTCTTGTTTGTTTTTTAAAACTTTAAAAAAGAAATAGAGCTCAAATATGTGATCTGTCTGCTATTTCATCTCTAATAATGCCTTTCATATAGAAATATCTAGCATGATCTTATGTATATCCTTCTTTTTTTTAACTCAATATCACTGCACATGTTGAAACTCATTTGATGTGTGAAAAGTTCCTGGATGATGAGTGTAGTGCTAATTGGTGGCTAACTTTTCTCTGGTTTTTGTGGCTTAAGGCCAAGGGACAGCAGACCTTTTCTCTTTTGTTATGGCACTCCTTGATAGTTTCTCTAATTTGTCCATCCAAATGATTTCTTTAATGTTCTTTTATATTTTATGCTAAAGTTAGATATCTAAACTTTTGTTTCTTCAGCATTTTTGCCATAAATCAGTTACTTAGTATATCTTTATCTTTCTTTCATGATTGTCATAATTGTGTGGTTTTTTTTTGTCTGTGTGTGTTATAAGCTGGATAACACCCTCATGATTTTATGACACTTGGTAATGACACCAACAGTAGTGATAAATAATAGGCCTGGATGAAAGATTTATACAGTTATAAACACAGTCTTACCAGTAGTGTGATACGTTGATGGTAACTCCAAACACATACTGAGTTTAGAGGCACAGTGCAGTGTCTTAAGGAGTTTTTGCTCAATAAAAACAAACTCTTGAGCAAAACAGCATTAGCTTACGATCACATCAGACAAAAATACAGCTAAGGCTATTTACCAACAGCATAATAAACAATTTATATTGTGACATAATGTGAGATTACATACCTGTCTTATTTCCTTTTCCCTCAAGACTACACATTTGCATATATCTGCATGGCATATGTAAATTACATAACTATTTTATGCTTATATCCATCTATGTAGCATCTTTTATTGCTGTATGTTTCTTATCATTAGATGTAGAAAAATAGTTATAATAAGTAAGTGAGCTTTGTTCTTATTTTAAAAATCTCCATTGAAATACAATGAGGATCTAGAATATTATAAAGAACTGTTGATCCTTGCCAATGATGGATTTGTCATTAATGAAATTTGTGATTGTGTGAGCAGATAAATTATGCAAAAATTTAATCCAACAACATGCAGATTCTAAATTGCAAGAAAATATACATTGTTCCTTTCATGCTCACCAGTACACTCTGTACAGATGGTAAATTTCCACATATAACCAACAACAGGAAAAGCCTTAAAAAACAAATCTTAGACAAATTTTGTGTCTGAACTGTATTTAATGAAGGATTTTTGGGACCAGAAAGCAACATAAAACACAAGAAGTTGTAACTAACCAGGCATCAATCTTCATTTACATAGTAGACTGTATTGTAATTTACATGAACTCACTACAATTGTGGTGATTGATAATATCTTTGTTTACCTGGAAGTGGCCACCACTGGGGCTATAACAGATGATCCCTGACCAATTTATGATGATGATTATTATGAATATGTCAATGATGATTTAAAGATGACTAGTTATGCAATTAAGTAATTCATTTATTTTTATTAAGTTGAGTAAAACTAAGTGAAAAACATGTAACAGATTTAAGTCCTGAATATGGTTTGGTGAAGATGATAATCTGAACTGCTTGATCACCATATCTGTTGCTTTATTTCCATCACAATCTCTTTCTCTCTCTCTCTCTCTCTCTCTCTCTCTCTCTCTCTCTCTCTCTCTCTCTCTCTCTCTCTCTCTCTCTCTCTCTCTCTCTCTCTCTCTCTCTCTCATTCTTACACATGCACAAAGCTCATCCATTGGTTCATGCCACATTTCTTGGAGTGCACCCATCCACCTCCACACACACAATAGTTCCTTGAAAATTTAAAAAAAAATAGAGAAGGGTGTGAAGATAGGGGATGGAAAAGATGAAATAAGAGAAAGAGAGGGAGGCAGATCAAGACCAATTTATTTGTTTTTATTTGCCTGTATTTACTTTTTTTTACATTTTTACAAGTTGAGCCACACTTGTAATATCCAGATTTTAAAATGTGTGTGTGTGTGTGTGTGTGTGTGTGTGTGTGTGAGAGAGAGAAAGAGAGATTGGAATGTGTGTATATGCATATATGTGTGTGTGTGCAAGGGATAGAGAGTCCAGTCTCTTTACTTCATATAAGGTGTGTGTGTGTGTGTGTGTGTGTGTGTGTGTGTGTGTGTGTGTGTGTGTGTGTGTGTGTGTGTTTATTTATTTAGTTGTATTGTACAGGGCATGAGCCAAAGATCATTTTGTCCTGTCTCCATAACCATATTTATCCAGTTTCTCTTGAAACATGTGTACACTGTTTACTGCAACCATCTCTTCCTTCAAAGAATTCCAGATTTCAATAGTTCTATACGGGAAGCTACAATTCTTGATGTCACTTGAACATCCACTATTCTTTATTTTCTTACCATGTCCGCTCATCTCTCTCTCTTCATTTTGCATCTGTGGTACCAGGTCATTTCTGTCAGTTCTTTCTATATTGTTTACTGATTTATACATTATTATCAGGTCTCCTCTTTCTCTTTTCTCTTGCAGTGTTTGTAAACTCATCTCTTCAAGTCTTTCTTCATAGCCATTTTCATGAGTATCCTCTGTATTCCTTCCAGTTTCCTGATATTTTTTTTTCTGTGTGAAGCCCAAACTACTACTGTATATTCCAATTTAGGACATATGCTTGTTATAATTTTCTTCATCATTTGTTTATCTAAATAGTTAAATGCCACGTTAATGTTTGTTAACAAGCTGTATGTAGAGTTGAATATCCTGTTTATGTGTCTTTCAGGTGATAGTATGCCCTGAATCATTACTCCCAAATCTTTTTCTTCATTACTTTTCATTATTATTTCTCCTCCCATTTTGTACTTCCATGAAGGTCTCTTTTTACTTTTTCCTATTTCCAACACATGGCATTTTCTTGCATTAAATTCTAGTTTCCATCTTTGGCTCCATGCATGTATCTTGTCAATATCCTTTTTTAACTCCTTGCAGTCATTTTCATCCTTTATTATTTTCATTATTTTTATTTCATCAGCAAACAAGTTTATATAACTATTTAGATCCTCTGTCATATCATTCACATACATTTGAAACATAATAGGTGCCAACAAAGATCCTTGCTGTACCTCACTTGTCACTTTGCGCCAACTTGAATTAAGCCTCTGCTCTGGGCCACCACCTGAGGACTCGCCGGGGCAGCCCAGTACCTTGCCTCACTCTTAATGTCTGATTACTGTTCTCATTTCCCTCCACTTTAAATAATCCTCCATCCATCTTAATGTTGCTCCATTTAGTCTTCCTTCATTCTCTAACTTCCACATAAGACTTTTGTGGGGAACTTTTATCAAATGCTTTTTTCGAGATCCAGGTATACCAAATCAACCCTTCCATCCCTATCTTGCGCTCCATCTATTACTCTCATATAGAAGCTCAGTAGATCTGTGACACAGGATCTCCCTTTCCTGAATCCAAATTGCTTTTCTGTAATTATCTTTTCATCTTCTAGATAATCCACCAATCTATCTTTATTATTTCACAAAGCTTGCTTACAATACTTGTTAGTAACACTGATCTATAATTTAATGGTTCCATTTTATTTCCCCTTTTGTATATTGGCACTATGTTAGCCTTTTTCCATTCCCTTGGTACTTTTCCTTCTCTCAACAAGCTGTTAATTATATCCCATATAGGTTCTTCCATTTGTTCTCTGCATTCTTTTAATATCCATCCATTTACTTGATCTGGTCCCATAGCTTCTCTAACATCCAGCTCTTCCAGCAGCTTCTTGATTTATTGTCTCTTTACTTGTATCTCATGTATTTCTTCATTCTGTGATACCACTTTCAGTGCCACAAACTTGGTTTCCTTTGTAAACACGTATTGAAAACTCCCATTCATTAGTTCACTCATCTCCTCAGTAGTTTCATAAATTATTCCTTCCCTTTTTAACTTGTTTATACCATCCCCATGTTTAATTTTCCTGTTTATGTATCTGTAGAAGAGTTCTCTTACTATATCACTTTCAAAGTTTCTTTCTGATTCTCTTATTATACTATATTCATTCCTTGCCTTTCTGTATTCTTTCCTAGTATTTCTGTTCAGTTGTCTCATCATTTTCTTTCATGCTCTGTCCTTTTTCTTTTTTGCTTCTACTCACCTGGCATTATACCATTCATGTTTCCTGATTTTCACTTTATAACTTGGCACAAACTGTTGCACCCCCTCTCTACACTTGCTCAAAAATATCTCTTATTTTTCTTGCACTACTTTACTTTCAAATTGCTCTTTCCAGTTCATTTTTCCATAGAATTTATTAAGCTCTGCAAAGTTTGCCTTAGCATAGTTCTGTCTCCCATTTCTGTATTATTCTTTCCTCTGCAACACCATTTCCTCTTGTGGTACCATTTCTACCACACTTCCACTTCTTCCCATTGGACTCAGACAGTGTATACTTGGTCTATTTTCTGGCATTTTTGTAGACACTAAGTCCAACTGTGATGGTTCTTCTTCTCCTTTACATCTTGTAGGCTTGTACACCCATTGTCTCATTGTATTCATCATCATGGTTTGTATTAGTTCATCGCTCCATGATCCAACATTTTCTTTCACTTCCATCTCCTCCTAGTTAATTCCTTTAGTGTTGAAGTTACCTACTAAGAGCACTTTGACAATTTTCCTTATCATTTCCTCTTTGCTATTTTTTTGTTTCTAGTTGCATACTTTTAAATTTATTGGTCTTCCATGCATTAGTTTTTGGCTGTATCTATGTCACAATTATTTTCCTTTTTTCACTTCCTTTGATCTTAATCACAGCACTCAAAGTTTCTGCCATTCCATCACCATATTCCATTTCCTTAACAACAATATCCTCTTTTACCAATATCATCACTCCTCCTCCCTTTCCTTTTCTGTCTCTCCTCCATGTGCTATATCCTTCCTTTTCAGATCCCAACTTTATTTCCTATTTTAGTTTGGTTTCTGTCAAACATACCACATCTGGTTTATTGTTCTTTAAGTAGTCTTAAGTTCCAATAGGCTTGACACCAAACCATCTACATTAGTATACATAATCTTTAAACTAATTCATGGTATCTTTGTGCCACCATTTCCTCACTTTTGTGTCTGCAGCTTTCCAGGTGAATCTTCTTGCTTGTTCCTGTGTTCTCTCCTCATTTTTTGACTGGGCCTATACTCTCAATTCTTTCAGTTTACTTCTCTCTTCTTTGTACATGTCTCTTTATCCATATTTCCTTCATTCCCTCTACTTTTGCCAATTTTCCTGTTGTTTGCAAGACATGTTCTGCTGCTGTTTGTGTCATGAATCTTATTTTCGTTGGTCTTGTTCTGTTTTCATCATACTTTCCAATCCTGTAAACCTCTTCAGTTTGTTTCACTATCCCTCTCCTCCCCATGCCACTTCTGCTTCTTTCTCTCTAGCTATTTTCATGGGTAGGTTCTTCTTGACCCCAAATATCACCACACATATCTTTCTCTGTACTGTGTCTTTCACAAGATTACTTTTTTCCTTTATTATTTTAATCACTGTCTTTTCTATATCCTTATTGTTTTCTTATTGCTGTTGCCTTATTATCTCCTCTGTGTCCAACTTTTGTTGTTCTTTCTCTTTCCAACTTTTGACTCCCTCTGTCACTAACTTTTTCACTTCTCCAACCCTAACCTCTCTCTCTTGCAAAGTTTTCTTTAACTCTTTGTTCTCTTCCTTGAGTTTCTTAATTTCTTCATAGCACTTCTTGTACTGTGTGTGTGTGTGTGTGTGTGTGTGTGTGTGTGTGTGTGTGTGTGTATTTACCTAGTTGTATTTACCTAGTTGTATAATACAGGGTCCGAGCCAAAGCTCAATTAGTCCTGTCTCCATACCCGAATTTGTCCAATTTCTCTTTAAACATGTGCACACTCTTTGCCGCAACTACCTCTTCTTTTAAGTTATTCCATATTTCAACCATTCGATGCGGAAAGCTGTATTTCTTAATATCTCCCAAACAAAGACTCTTCTTTAATTTCTTCATATCAGGCGCGCGGTGCAACAACGACATAACCGAGAAATGGAAGTTTCGAGAAAAACGCGCTCAAAGTTAAACACTGATTGCGCACAATAGGATACCCTTAAATAAGTAAGTATTATACATCATTTGAAAGGTCTTGGGTAGTTCTGTTTGGGGATGTAGGTTTCGAAGTGATAGGTGACGATTTTGGGTGGATGACTTACGCGTTAACGCGTATACCGTAGGTAATAATTTTTTTTCCCGATATTGTTTTCATTTGTTGATAATGTGTTAGAGCCTATTACACATAGTATTAGGTGAAAGTTTCATGAAGATTGGTACATAAATAAATTTTTTATGAATTTTTTTCCAAGCGTAAAAAATAAAACTTACTCATTACCGGCACGTTATTTCTCCACACTACGCTCGACTTTGAGCCTTAGTACAGGTGCTTAGATGGTCGAATATGACTTGGCCGACATCACCACGAGACTTTTACACCCTTCTACCACACGGAGCAGGCAAAAACACGAAATCTCAAATTTCACGGTTACGTCGTTGTTGCACCGCGCGCCTGATATGTCCCCTTGTACGTACGTCTATCTCCTTCCTCCACTTTTACAACTAGGTCATCTCTGTCTATCTTCTCCATGCCATTTACTAATTTGAACATTGTTATCAGGTCTCCTCTTTCCCTTCTTTCTTGCAGTGTTGGTAATGCAATTTCTTCCAGTCTTTCCTCGTAACTTAGGTCTTCCAATTCAGGTATCATTTTCGTAGCTGTTCTTTGTATTCTTTCCAATTTCCTTATATCTTTCTTTTTGTGTGGAGACCATACCACTGCTGCGTATTCCAGTTTGGGACGTATCATGTGTGTTATGATTTTCTTCATCATTTCTTTGTCTAGGTAATTAAATGCCACCCTGATATTTGCTAGCAAATTATATGTAGAGCCAAATATTCCATTGATGTGTTTTTCTGGTGAAAGCGTGTCTTGAATTATTACTCCCAAGTCTTTTTCTTCTTTGCTCTTTCGTATTGTGATACCTCCCATCTTATACTCCCATGAAGGTCTCCTTTTACTTCTTCCCATCTCCATTACATGGCACTTCTTTATATTGAATTCTAATTTCCATCGTTTACTCCATTCATAAATTCTATCAATATCCCTCTGTAGTTCCTCACAATCCTCTTGGTTCTTTATTACTTTCATCAATTTTGCATCATCTGCAAACATATTAATGTAGCTATTTAAACCCACCGTCATATCATTTATATAGACCTGAAACTTTATAGGTGCCAACACAGACCCTTGTGGTACTCCGCTTGTTACTTCGCACCAACTTGATTTATTATCTCTGATTACTGTACTCATTTCCCTACCTTGGAGATAATCCTTCATCCACTTAAGTATTTTTCCTTTTAGCCCTCCTCGATGTTCCAGTTTCTATATGAGTCTTTTATGTGGAACTGTATCAAAAGCTTTTTTCAGATCTAAATAGACAGTATCAACCCAACCATCTCTCTCTTGTAGTTTATCTATTACTCTTGTATAAAAGCTCAGTAAGTTTGTTATGCAAGATCTCTCTTTCCTGAAACCGAATTGTTTTTCTGTTATTATATTTTCTTGTTCAAGATATTGCACCCATCTGTTTTTAATGACTATTTCACAGAGTTTACTTACAATACTCGTGAGTGAGACTGGTCTGTAATTCAGTGGTTCCATTTTATTACCTCCTTTGTATAACGGTACTATATTTGCTCTCTTCCATTCCTTTGGTACTTTTCCTTCCTTTAAAGAACTGTTAATTATCTCCCATATTGGTTCTTCCAATTCCTCTCTACATTCTTTCAATATCCATCCATTTACTTCGTCTGGTCCCATCGCCTTCCTAGTATCTAGCTCTTCCAGTAGTCTTTTAATTTCTTTTCTTTCCACTTGTATGTTTGCTATTCCTTTCTGTTGTTCCTCATCTCCCAGTGATGCAAAGACAGTTTCTCTTGTAAATACAGACTTAAAGCTTTTATTCAGTATCTCAGCCATCTCTTGTGTGGTTTCATAAATTTCTCCATTTTTCTTCAGCTTTGTAATAGTATCTCTATGCTTTATTTTTCCATTTACATATCTATAGAAAAGTTTGGGTTCTTCTTTACACTTTCCAACTACATCTCTTTCAAAATTTCTTTCTTCTTCTCTTCTTATTTTAACATAATCATTTCTAGCTGTCCTGTATTCTTCTCTATTTATCTCATTCCATTGTTTCCTCATTTTTTTCCATGCTCTCTCCTTCTTCTTTTTTGCCTCTGCACACTTTGCATTGAACCACACTTTCTTATTTTCTTTTACCTTATATCTTGGCACATATCTTTCAACACCTTCTCTAAACTTGCTTAAAAACACTTCATATTTTTTCTGCACCTCCATACCTCTTAATAAATTACTCCAATCAAGCTCTCCGTAGAATTTCTTTAACCCTGTAAAGTCTGCCTTAGCATAATTTTTTCTCTCATTTTTATATTCCTCATTGAATTTTGGCACTTCTTCTTTGATCTCTATCTCCATCTTCACATGATCACTTTTTCCCACTGGACACAAATATTCTATACTTGGTTCATTTTCTGGCTTTTTTGTAAAAACCAAGTCTAGTAGCTATGGTTCATCTTCCCCTCTGTACCTAGTATTTTCTTTCACCCATTGATCCATCGTGTTTACCATCATAGTCTGTAAAAATTCTTCACTCCATGTACTGGCAATCCCTGTCACCTCCATCTCCCCCCAGTTTATCTCTTTGCTATTAAAATCTCCTACTAGTAACACCTTGTTTCTTATCTTTAGCATGTCATCTATACTTTTTATGAACTCGCTTTGCATGTGCTTATAATCATCAGTCCCCCAAGTGTTGGTCTTTGGAGGCATGTATGCAACAATCATTTTTCTGCTTTCTTGTCCTTGGATCTTGATCTCCACACTCAATGTTTCTGACCTCCCTTCACCATATTCCACTGTTTCTATCAAGATGTTTTTTCTTACTAGAATCATCACTCCTCCTCCTCCCTTATTCTTTCTATCTCTTCTCCATGTGTTGTATCCTTCTTCTTCAAATTCAACATTAATCTCCCTTGTTAGTTTTATTTCCGTAATGCATGCCACTTCTGGTTTCTTTTCATGTAAATAATCTCTTAGTTCCCTTAGGCTGGACACTAATCCATCTATGTTTGTATACATAACTTTAATTTTATTTATTGTGGACCCATTTCTTTTGTGTTCTCTCTTTGTTGTCTTACTTCTTGCTCCGCATTCTTTAACCACCATTTCCTCATTTTCATGTCTATCACTCTCCATATATATCTTTCTGCCTGTTCCTGTGTTCTCTCTTCGTTTTTTGTCTTGGCCTCCTCTTTTAACTCTTTCACCTTGTTTCTTTCCTCCTCATTCATTTCTCTTCTTATATATATATATATATCCTTCATACCCTCTATCTTTCTTAACAAACTCGTTCTTCTCAGGATGTGTTCGGCTGCCGCTTGGGTATTTAGTCTTATTTTCATGGGACGTTTCCCCCCTTCTGAATATTTCCCAATCCTGTACACTTCTTCTATTTGTATATCCGTTTCATCTCCTTCTACAATTTTCCCAATGACATATGTATGTATGTATATATGTATGTGGATAGATGTGGTGTGTATATATATATATATATATATATATATATATATATATATATATATATATATATATATATATATATATATATATATATATATATATATATATATATATATATTCTTCATTAAATATCATATATTGAAAGTAGATCTAATTCTTACTCTATATGTCTGTAGGAAGATGCATAAATTTTTCTCAGCCAATGTCAATTTTTTATGTCTATGTGCAGTTTTCTTCAAAGTAGGCAACTAAATCTTTTTAGGTTTTTCTGAGATTGTATGGTCTAATATTTACAATTATGAAAAATTGTATATGATAATCATGATGATTTAGAGAGTATATTCTGCTTTTCATATATATATATATATATATATATATATATATATATATATATATATATATATATATATATATATATATATATAGATAGATAGATAGATAGATAGATAGATAGATAGATAGATAGATAGGTGGTAGATATTTAAATAATTAGATAAGGCACTTTTACTCTTCTGGATTTCAAGATCCCTGTTTGCAGTGAGATATATCACAGGTATTTGTTTCTTGTATAGTTATGATTGCTTACATCATGTAACCTTTGATTATAATCTTCCCTATAAGACATATACTAATATTTTCATGTTCATGTACAGCCATCACTAAATTGATCCCAAAGAAACAGTAGAATTCTATTATCCAAATTTGAGAAAAGCCATTTATCAGAGTTAATTATTATATTAAATTATCAAATTCTTGATTAATAATTCCCATGTGCATTGCTAGGTAAATAGTTTGTGGTCATCTTTTTGCACTACATTGGATGGAAAGGTGGGACATTTTTCACTGATTGTTTGATTTCATCAACCACTCTTGCTTTCTTGTCTTGGCTATTTGCTTACTCATGATTCATCAACCAATCATGTCCAGCTATATCTGATGCCTTTTTTTTTTTTATGTAAGAGGGGTGCTGGCCTAGGGCAACAAAGAAAAATAGAAAAAAAGCCTACTGAGGTGACAGTCTCTAAACAGAGACCAGAAATGATCACCAAAAATTGAAGGATAAGTGTCTTGAAACCTCCCTCTTGAAAGAATTTAAATCTTAGGAAGGAGGAAATGTGGAAGTAGGCAAGGCTTTCCAGAGTTTACCAGAAAAAGGGATGAATGTTTGCGAATACTGGTTAACTCTTGCATTAGAGAGGTGGACAGAATAGGGATGAGAGTAAGTAGAAAGTCTTGTGTGGCAAGGCCATGGGAGAAGGGCAGGCATGTAGTTAGCAAGGTCAGAAGAGCAGTTAGCATGAAAATTGTGGTAGTAGATGGCAAGAGGTGCAACATTGCAGTGGTGAGAGAGAGACTGAAGACAGTCAGTTAGAAGAGAAGAATTGATCAAACAAAATGCTTTTGATTCCATCTCTAATGCAAATTAATATTATTGATATTTGGAACTTGGGTAAACACTGACATCCTTTAGTAGTTAATGTTGAAAACTTAAAATGATTTGAGATTGCATGTTAATCTGGTTGAAAGAAAATGTATGCTGCATACCAAAACACACACACACACACACACACACACACACACACACACACACACACACACACACACACACACACACACACACACACTGATAAGACCTAGACTAGAATATGCAGCAGTAGTGTGGTCGCCATACAAGAAAATGGATATAAGGAAGTTGTAGAGAGTTCAGAGAGCAGCTACGAAGGTGGTAGCAAGTATCAGGGACTTGTCATATGAAGAGAGACTGGCAAGGATACATCTACCAATGTTGGAAAAGAGGAGAGAAAGAGGAGACTTGATTGTGATATATGAAACATATGAGGGAGTAGAGGAGGTGGACAGGAGCGACTTAATGGTCTGGGATACACAGGACACTAGAGGACATGGGAAGAGGCTGAAGAGGAGTGCTTGTAGAAGAGATGTCAAAAAGTACAGTTTCCCATATAGAAGTATTGATGTATGGAACAGTCTGGATGAGGAGATAGTAAATGCAGAAAGTATACATGGATTCAAGGCTAAGTTGGATACTAAAAGATATGGAGATGGGACAGCATGAGCATAGCTCTTTTTCCATAAAGCACAACCAGGTAAATACAACTAGGTAAATACACACACATCTTGGTTGAAAGTAACTAGTGTTGGACCGATAATGTTTATAAAATATGTGAGTGACATACATGAAGAAATAGATAGTTATATGAGCTTATTTGCAGATGATGCTAAGCTGATGAGAAGGGTAGAAAATGTAAATGACTGTATGGTATTGCAAGATGATTTACATAAGGTAAATAAATGAAGTAAATCTTGGCAAATAGAATTCAGTTTAAGTAATTGTAAAGTAATGGAGTTTGGTAAAAGTAAAAAAAGAATACAATATCATTATGAGATGGAAGGTGTGAAGTTAAAGAAGTCAAAAGAGGAAGTGGATTTGTAACAGTTACTGAAAAATTTGATTCACAGACACATTGATAAAATTACTGGAGAGATGATGAATTTGTTAAAAAGAGTAAGAATGGCATTCTCATGTTTGGATAAAGAAATTATAAAAAAATTGTTGATATCCATGATAAGACCAAGATTGGAATACGCAGTAGTGGTGTGGTCTCCTCGTATAAAGAGAAATATGAAATTAGAAAAAGTACAAAGAGCAGTCACTAAGATGGTTCCAGAGTTGAGTAAATCGACCTATGAAGAGACATTAAGAATGTTGGAAATTCCTACCCTTGAAAATAGGAGAGAGAGAGAGAGAGAGAGAGAGAGAGAGAGAGAGAGAGAGAGAGAGAGAGAGAGAGAGAGAGAGAGAGAGAGAGAGAGAGAGAGAGAGAGAGAAAGGAGGCTTAATAAACATCTATAGAATGATAAATGGTATGGAAAATGTAGACAAAGATTTTCTAAATTTGGACACACGGAGTACAAGGGGACACAATAAGAAGTTGAAGAAAGTTAACTGTAGAAGAGACATTAAGAAGTATAGTTTTCCTTGCAGAAGTGTGAACAAATGGAATGAACTCAGTGAAGATGTTATCAGTGCCATAACTGTCCATGCTTTTAAAACCAAACTGGATAGATGTAGAGACGGGAAACTATGAGATTACTCCCCTCCCATAAACCACAACTTGGTAAATACAACTAGGTAAATACACACACACACAGATGTTGAAGGAAATGGGACTGCCAACTTTGCAAGTTAGAAGTAAAAGAGGAGATCTAATAACAATGTACAAAATAGTTAACTGCATTGAGAAGATAGACAAGCAGGACGTGGTGTTGCTGGAAGATGAAGCTGGATGGACAAGAAGGCACTCAAAGAAGATCAGGAAGAGTCAGTGTTTGACGGACATCAAGAAGTACAGTTTTTCACAAAGAACTGCGGATATCTGGAATGACCTAAATGAAGAGGTTGTTACAGCAGCAAACATGCATAAATTTAAGGAAATGCTGGATAAATATAGATATGGAGACAGACACTATGAGCCCTGCTTGAACCATGTACTATACAACTAGTTAAATACAACTAGATAAATACACAACTTAAAGACTACCTAAGGAACAATAAACCAGACGTGGTATGTTTAACAAAAACCAAACTAAAAGAGGAAATAAAGTTGAGATTTGCAAAGGAAGGACATAGCACATGGAAGAGAGACTGAAAAGGAGAGGGAGGAAGAGGAGTGATGATACTAGTGAAAGAGAATATTTTTGTTGAGGAAATGGAATATGGTGATGGAATGGTAGAAACTGAGTGTTGTGATTAAGATCAAAGGAAGTGAAAAAGGAAAGTTATTGTGACTTACATACCACCAAAAAACTAATGCATGGGAGACCAATAGATATAAAATTATGCAACTAGAAACAAGAAATAGCATAGAGGAAATGATAAAGAAAAGTAACAAAGTGCTCTTAGTAGGAGACTTCAACACTAAAGGAATTAACTAGGAGGAGATGGAAGTGAAAGAAAATGTCTGGGCATGGAGCAAAAAACTTCTGCAAACCATGACGGTGAATACAATGAATTACAAAATGGAAGGAGAAATAATAATGAAAAGTAATGAAGAAAAAGATTTGTGAGTAATGATCCAGGACACATTGTCACCTGAAAGGCACATAAATGGAATATTCAGCTTTACATACAGCTTGTTAACAAACATTACGGTAGCGTTAAACTATTTAGATAAAGAAATGATGAAGAAAATTATAACGAGCATGCAACGACCTAAACTGGAATACACAGCAGTAGTTTGGGCTCCACACAGAAAAAAGATATATGGAAACTGGAAAGAATACAGAGGATAACAACAAAGATAGTACCAGAATTGAAAGACTTAAACTATGATGAAAGACTTAAAGAGATGGGATTACCAACAATACAAGAGAGAAGAAGAAGAGGAGACCTGATAACAATGTACAAATTAGTAAACAATATAGAAAGAATAGACTGAAATGACTTGGTACCACAGATGGAGAAGGAAGAGAGACAGATGAGGGGACATGGGAAGAAAATAAAGAAGAGTGGATGTTCTAGTGACATAAAAAAACATAGCCTCCTGTATTGAACTATTGAAATCTGGAATGATTTGAAGGAAGAGGTGGTTGTGGCAAACAGTGTACACATGTTTAAAGAGAAAAAGGATAAATATGGTTATGGAGACAGGACAAACTGAGCTTTGGCTTGTGCCCTGTACAATACAACTAGGTAAATACACACAACTCCCAACCTTGGAAAAGAGATGAGAGAGAATTGATATGATTGCATTTTACATATTACTGAGTGGGGTAGAAAACTAGATAGGGAAGATCTATTTGTAATGAATGAAAGAAACAAGGGGATGGAAGAAAACTAAAAGCAGCCACCTGCAGAAAAAAAATAAAGAAGTTTAGCTTCCTTCATAGAAGCATTGAGGCATGGAATGGACTGGAAGGGGAAGTTGTGTGTGCTAGGAGTATTCATGACTTTAAGGAAAAGTTGGATAAAAACAGTTATGGAGACAGGACAGTATGAGCTTAGCTCCTCTCCTGTATGTCACAACTAGGTGAACTCTCTAATGCAAGAGTTAACCAGTATTCTCAATCATTCATCCCTTTCTCTGGTAAACTCTGGAACTCCCTGCCTGCTTCTGTATTTCCACCTTCCTATGACTTGAATTCCTTCAAGAGGAAGGTTTCAAGACACTTATCCTTCAATTTTTGACCACTGCTTTGGACCCTTTTATGGGACTGGCATTTCAGTGGGCATTTTTTTTTTATTGGATTTTTGTTGCCCTTGGTCAGTGTCCCTCCTACATAAACACACACACACACACACACACACACAAATACACATGAATGTGCAAAACAGTTGATCCAATCAGTATATGACTTAATAATGCTCTACAAAAGGGAATGGAAATAAAGAAGATCCACTCAATTACAAGCCTGCATTTCTGACTAACTTAGACATTTAGACATTAATAAAGAATTCAACAAGATTCCCACATAAGGCTGCATATTATCAAAGTCAGAAAATGAAACGGTAAAGAAAAAGTGGATGGAAAAGAATCTGAAGGGAATATAAATGACATTGGTGGTAAAAGATTAAGAATCAAACTGGAGAGAAGTAGCAAGTGGAATGCTGAAATCAATGTTGGATAATTATTAATGATGCTTTTAGCATACATATATTAATAAGTCATATAGATATATATGTCTGATGGTAGATAATGAACATTTATCAAAGAAGATTGTATAATTATTTGTATAATAATTTGTATAATTATGTGTATTTTACAGTTGAAATCATGTGATGACAAATTACAAGAACATCAAAATAGAAAGCTTACATGAAAATTTTGCATCATGATTATAGTTAATTTTCATATTTCCTAATAATGATAAATGAACACACTTTAGGTGTTTCTGCCACATTTCATATGCAATGATCAAAATCTTTAGATTTGTAAAATTTATTTGTCTTTGTTCACTTATTTATGCAAAAAATAGCCTACAGTTTATAAGTCCTTATTTATTTATATTGAAGTATACTTTACTTCACAATAGTATGCACTTATAAGATCAAGTAATACAATCTATCTTTAACTCTTCTTTATGTTTTTATACTCACATTTTCAGAGATTGCTTTATATGAATAAAATCTTGCATAGCAACTTAGATTTACTGCATTTTTAAATAAAGTTAAACTTTCCTCAAACTAAAACTTTTGGCATGAACATGTGCATGTTAAGAATATAATTATTTGGTTCTGCTTGTCTTGTGACCAGTATCAGTGCTAAATTTATATGGTAATTATATCTTACTATGATGTACTTGACATGAAGATTGCAAATGTGAAAAGACATTATTACTTTTTTTAAAGACTGCTGATGTTATCTATGAAATCTCTCTCTCTCTCTCTCTCTCTCTCTCTCTCTCTCTCTCTCTCTCTCTCTCTCTCTCTCTCTCTCTCTCTCTCTCTCTCTCTCTCTCTCTCTCTCAACAATTCTGAAGGTTTTATGGTTCTGATTGACTTGGGCATGGTGGGTAATTTTGACTAGGTAGTGATATGAATGATATAGCTTAGACTGTTGCAGCATCTTACTTTCACAGAGTTTAAGCAGTCAACCATGAAATAAGTTGATAATAATTATATAAATATATGTTAAGTAATATTTCAAAAGTTTTAAAATCATCATATTGTTGAGGCATCTAGAGCAAATTAAAAGTGTGTATGAAAAATCCAGGTGAAAAGAACATTAATAATTACAGAAGAAAAAAGCAAGTAATTAAGTTCAGGGATGTAACAGAATAACTCATGAATTTCCTCTTTCCATTACAGTAGTGCACTAAATTTAACTGTTTGATATGCCATATTTGTACACTATTCAAACTCATATGACATGTATGAAACTAATTGGCCATCAATGAAGTAATAAAATGATATATATATATATATATATATATATATATATATATATATATATATATATATATATATATATATATATATATATATATATATATATATATATATATATATATATATATATATGAAGTCCTGTAGTGGGAAGCATGGATTTTTTTTTTTTTTTTTTAAATCAAACAGGATGACCAGATAATAAAGATAAGAAAAAAGTAATGTGGACATTATGTAAGTGAAGCTGATTTTGAGAAGGTTAAAAATGCTTCCATGACTGGAGAGTTTTCTTATGCATCTTGTATACTGCTTTCTTTTTAGTTGTGTTTTTGTAAGAAGTGAAAATAACATTAATAGTGTTGTGTACTGCACTGCACATCTAAAATTTGAAATATGCATTCAAAACACCTAAAGTTGGTCTTCCTTTTAAGAAGACTAATCCATCCTATTTGTTCCACATATAAGCTGCTTTATATGTTATGCTTACAGACTTACAGTGCAGAATTTCAGTGCATGAATTAGCCAAACTGATGATCTATAAAACTAAAGATCACCTTAATGTGTCCCTAAAAAAGAGTAACTGAGAAAAGGAGTTTATGAATTTGAATAAACTGAATACACAAAACCAATAATCTCATAATAAAACTATATATATATATATATATATATATATATATATATATATATATATATATATATATATATATATATATATATATATATATATATAGACACACACACACACACACACACACACACACACACACACACACACACACACACACACACACACACACATGATGACCTGAGGAGTACTTTTGTGATTCCTGTAGACTCTGAATATTGCTTATTGATATGATTTTCTTAGAAAATAATGGTATACAAATGAAAGGGATCTTTCCTATGATGCTACTCCTGATAGAGTAAGTATGAGTAGATAGAAAAGAAGATTTAGAAAATTTCATGAATTTGAACCATAAAATATAAAGCTTGATTGTTATCCACAACATTGCTAGCCAAAAAACAAAAGAAACAAGAAAATAAAATCCACAAATTGATAGTGACTTTCATATCTAAACTTTGGAAAACCACTTTAGTTTGGGCTACATTCACTTCAGTGTTAAATTTTATTCTTATTCACTCAAGTTTATATCAAGTAGCCTTCCTTAATCTATATGAACACTGTCAGGAGTATCTTTTTGGTAAGACCTTGCATATGATTTGTATTCATCTTTCCAGTCTGATAAAGACATCAGTGAATAATGTTTTGCAATATCTTAGGGGTGTATTTTTTTGGTTTTACAATGTTCAGTTTCTTTGAGATGTCATATCTAGTCAAGCTTACTGTTCATGTGTGTGTGTGTGTGTGTGTGTGTTTACCAGCACGCACATGTGTGGATGTGTGTAAATTTATGAAGTTCTAGTATGCAGAGTCTTTGTAAAGATTGTGTGTGTGTGTGTGTGTGTGTGTGTGTGTGTGTGTGTGTGTGTGTGTGTGTGTGTGTGTGTGTGTGTGTGTGTGGGTTTGTGCTTGCATGTGTACTACATACTTGTGGACTACAGGATTTAAATCAAGCTTGTGTTGTCTGTCTTCATATCTCTTTTATCTAATATAGTTATAAACTTATGGATGTCCCTTGCTCACAACCTATGCGTCCAGATTAGAAACTCAAATATTAAAACATATGCGTGTAAGGGCATGGGTTAGAACAGAAACCATATTAATGTGTAACTGGTATTATGTCAGTCATGTTGCATGATCACAACCCAGTTTTGGATGTGCACCTTGCATATTAGGACATTTTATGAAGTTATGAATAATATGCAGATTATCTTAGCTTTATTAGATAATTATTAGTTGATATAAAAGCATGTTGCAAGTGCATAGTTGTCATCAAATATATTATTTAGGTTAAAAGCATATTTGCAAGTAATCCTGCTACTTCTGTGGTGACCTTTGATTTATTCAGTGATAAGATTTTCTGATGCTGATCATGGGAAAGTTAATACATACAGTGGCCGCCACAAATGACAGGTTTTAAATGATAGCTTTTAAAGAAACTGAAAGGTCATGCTTCTGTACTCAAGTAATCCTTGTTCAAAGGGGATGGCTGCTCACTGGAATGCAAGCATATTTTGTCTGTATTCAGGAAACACATCTGCTCTTGAGAAAAATTCATAGCATGTGTCTCATAATGAATGTACCTGTGTCTATTAATACAAATGCCAGTTGTACATGTTTTCTTTGAGTTTGCTTGCATACATATGTGCTCTTAAGGATACAATAAACATTAATTCTTATTCAACCTTCAATGTACATCTCTAAACATTTTAGAATTGTATCTTATTTATGCATACACCATAATATTTCAAGTAAATTTGCATATCTCTTGAATTGATTATTTATATGTCAGTTCCATTCAATTTTGACATTGTGTTGGTCTTACAATTTGTATTTCATTAGATGGATTTCATACTAATATTCCCTCCCTTTTTCTATTTCAAAATTTTATGGCAAACTTGAGCTAACACATACTCCCAATCCCATGAACAGCAGGTCTCAGAGCTCGTTAAGTGGCCGCGATAGTGACAGTATGGACAACGAAGTGACGCTTTCCAAGATGGATGTTGTCCTGTCCTTTGCTCTTGAGGTAAGACTTTACATGAAGCTCCTTCATTCAAGCAGATGACAGAAGGAGGTGCAGTCATGTAAGCACCAACAAGTGTTTTCCCAGGCCAATGTTTAACTTACTTCATTAGATGTATTAAGCTATTACCCCACTAACTGAAAGATGTATTTCAGCAGAATGTGACATGATCCAGGTAAGGAAAGTCATATTGCATGTGATATATTTTATCTAGTGAAAGTAGATATGAACTTTAATGCATCTAAGGGAATGATAACTGATTATCATATTTTCCATTTGTATATTATATAAGGTGAATACTGAAAATCAGAATGCTTTTCAATAAATAATTTTAATCTGTGGCTATTTTGTGCTTAGAATCAAATTTTCAAAATTTTGGGAATAGGTGGATGCAGTCCTCTTCTTATTATAATGTAGCCACATATAGAGTACATTTGAGATACATACATGTAGATAGAGATTAGATGTGGGCATGGTAGAAAATCTCCATTTTTAAAAGTTATATGGTATATATATATATATATATATATATATATATATATATATATATATATATATATATATATATATATATATATATATATATATATATATATATATATATGCACACATGAATTGTATGTTTTAGATCCTTGTTATATTGTTAAATATGGCTTCAGGCAGTTTGAATTCATAGTCATGTAAAGAACCTACTTCTACCCAAAATTCTTTTCAGTTGAAATGAATTAAACTAATGCAAGCTGTTACAAGTGGCAAGCTAAGTTTTTTATAAAAAGAATACCCATCCATGTTCACCAGATACTATATTATTTTGTAATTTGACATAGCATTTTTATAAAGCATCAACATGAGGTTTTGTGTATCAGAGCTCTCTTGTTTGTTTTTTAAAACTTAAAAAAGAAATAGAGCTCAAATATGTGATCTGTCTGCTATTTCATTGCTATTTCATCTCTAATAATGCCTTTCATATAGAAATATCTAGCATGATCTTATGTATATCCTTCTTTTTTTTAACTCAATATCACTGCACATGTTGAAACTCATTTGATGTGTGAAAAGTTCCTGGATGATGAGTGTAGTGCTAATTGGTGGCTAACTTTTCTCTGGTTTTTGTGGCTTAAGGCCAAGGGACAGCAGACCTTTTCTCTTTTGTTATGGCACTCCTTGATAGTTTCTCTAATTTGTCCATCCAAATGATTTCTTTAATGTTCTTTTATATTTTATGCTAAAGTTAGATATCTAAACTTTTGTTTCTTCAGCATTTTTGCCATAAATCAGTTACTTAGTATATCTTTATCTTTCTTTCATGATTGTCATAATTGTGTAGTTTTTTTTTTTGTCTGTGTCTGTTATAAGCTGATAACACCCTCATCATTTTATGACACTTGGTAATGACACCAACAGTAGTGATAAATAATAGGCCTGGATGAAAGATTTATACAGTTATAAACACAGTCTTACCAGTAGTGTGATACGTTGATGGTAACTCCAAACACATACTGAGTTTAGAGGCACAGTGCAGTGTCTTAAGGAGTTTTTGCTCAATAAAAACAAACTCTTGAGCAAAACAAGCTTACGATCACATCAGACAAAAATACAACTAAGGCTATTTACCAACAGCATAGTAAACAATTTATATTGTGACATAACGTGAGATTACATACCTGTCTTATTTCCTTTTCCCTCAAGACTACACATTTGCATATATCTGCATGTCATATGTAAATTACATAACAATATTTTATGCTTATATCCATCTCTGTAGCATCTTTTATTGTTGTATGTTTCTTATCATTAGATGTAGAAAAATAGTTATAATAAGTAAGTGAGCTTTATTCTTATTTTAAAAATCTCCATTGAAATATAATGAGGATCTAGAATATTATAAAGAACTGTTGATCCTTGCCAATGATGGATTTGTCATTAACGAAATTTGTGATTGTGTGAGCGGATAAATTATGCAAAAATTTAATCCAACAACATGCAGATTCTAAATTGCAAGAAAATATACATTGTTCCTTTCATGCTCACCAGTACACTCTGTACAGATGGTAAATTTCCACATATAACCAACAGCAGGAAAAGCCTTAAAAAAAAAATCTTAGACAAATTTTGTGTCTGAACTGTATTTAATGAAGGATTTTTGGGACCAGAAAGCAACATAAAACACAAGAAATTGTAACTAACCAGGCATCAATCTTCATTTACATAGTAGACTGTATTGTAATTTACATGAACTCACTACAATTGTGGTGATTGATAATATCTTTGTTTACCTCGAAGTGGCCACCACTGGGGCTATAACAGATGATCCCTGACTAATTTATGATGATGATTATTATGAATATGTCAATGATGATTTAAAGATGACTAGTTATGCAATTAAGTAATTCATTTATTTTTATTAAGTTGAGTAAAACTAAGTGAAAAACATGTAACAGATTTAAGTCCTGAGTATGGTTTGGTGAAGATGATAATCTGAACTGTTTGATCACCATATCTGTTGCTTTATTTCCATCACAATCTCTCTCTCTCTCTCTCTCTCTCTCTCTCTCTCTCTCTCTCTCTCTCTCTCTCTCTCTCTCTCTCTCTCTCTCTCTCTCTCTCTCTCTCTCTCTCTCTCTCTCTCTCTCTCTCTCTCATTCTTACACATGCACAAAGCTCATCCACTGGTTCATGCCACATTTCTTGGAGTGCACCCATCCACCTCCACACACACAATAGTTCCTTGAAAATTTTTAAAAAATAGAGAAGGGTGTGAAGATAGGGGATGGAAAAGATGAAATAAGAGAAAGAGAGGGAGGCAGATCAAGACCAATTTATTTGTTTTTATTTGCCTGTATTTACTTTTTTTTACATTTTTACAAGTTGAGCCACACTTGTAATATCCAGATATTAAAATGTGTGTGTGTGTGTATGTGTGTGTGTGTGTGTGTGTGTGTGTGTGTGAGAGAGAGAAAGAGAGAGAGATTGGAATGTGTGTATATGCGTATATGTGTGTGTGTGCAAGGGATAGAGAGTCCAGTCTCTTTACTTCATATAAGGTGTGTGTGTGTGTGTGTGTGTGTGTGTGTGTGTGTGTGTGCATGTGTGTGTTTATTTACTTAGTTGTATTGTACAGGGCATGAGCCAAAGATCATTTTGTCCTGTCTCCATAACCATATTTATCCAGTTTCTCTTGAAACATGTGTACACTGTTTACTGCAACCATCTCTTCCTTCAAAGAATTCCAGATTTCAATAGTTCTATACGGGAAGCTACAATTCTTGATGTCACTTGAACATCCACTATTCTTTATTTTCTTACCATGTCCGCTCATCTCTCTCTCTTCATTTTGTATCTGTGGTACCAGGTCATTTCTGTCAGTTCTTTCTATATTGTTTACTTATTTATACATTATTATCAGGTCTCCTCTTTCTCTTTTCTCTTGCAGTGTTTGTAAACTCATCTCTTCAAGTCTTTCTTCATAGCCATTTTCATGAGTATCCTCTGTATTCCTTCCAGTTTCCTGATATCTTTTTTTCTGTGTGAAGCCCAAACTACTACTGTATATTCCAATTTAGGACATATGCTTGTTATAATTTTCTTCATCATTTGTTTATCTAAATAGTTAAATGCCACGTTAATGTTTGTTAACAAGCTGTATGTTGAGTTGAATATCCTGTTTATGTGTCTTTCAGGTGATAGTATGCCCTGAATCATTACTCCCAAATCTTTTTCTTCATTACTTTTCATTATTATTTCTCCTCTCATTTTGAACTTCCATGAAGGTCTCTTTTTACTTTTTCCTATTTCCAACACATGGCATTTTCTTGCATTAAATTCTAGTTTCCATCTTTGGCTCCATGCATGTAACTTGTCAATATCCTTTTTTAACTCCTTACAGTCATTTTCATCGTTTATTATTTTCATTATTTTTGTTTCATCAGCAAACAAGTTGATATAACTATTTAGATCCTCTGTCATATCCTTTACATACATTTGAAACATAATAGGTGCCAACAAAGATCCTTGCTGTACCTCACTTGTCACTTTGCGCCAACTTGAATTAAGCCTCTGCTCTGGGTCACCACCTGAGGACTCGCCGGGGCAGCCCAGTACCTTGCCTCACTCTTAATGTCTGATTACTGTTCTCATTTCCCTCCACTTTAAATAATCCTCCATCCATCTTAATGTTGCTCCATTTAGTCTTCCTTCATTCTCTAACTTCCACATAAGACTTTTGTGGGGAACTTTTATCAAATGCTTTTTTCGAGATCCAGGTATACCAAATCAACCCATCCATCCATATCTTGCGCTCCATCTATTACTCTCATATAGAAGCTCAGTAGATCTGTGACACAGGATCTCCCTTTCCTGAATCCAAATTGCTTTTCTGTAATTATCTTTTCATCTTCTAGATAATCCACCAATCTATCTTTATTATTTCACAAAGCTTGCTTACAATACTTGTTAGTAACACTAATCTATAATTTAATGGTTCCATTTTATTTCCCCTTTTGTATATTGGCACTATGTTAGCCTTTTTCCATTCCCTTGGTACTTTTCCTTCTCTCAACAAGCTGTTAATTATATCCCATATAGGTTCTTCCATTTGTTCTCTGCATTCTTTTAATATCCATCCATTTACTTGATCTGGTCCCATAGCTTTTCTAACATCCAGCTCTTCCAGCAGCTTCTTGATTTATTGTCTCTTTACTTGTATCTCATGTATTTCCTCATTCTGTGATACCACTTTCAGTGCCACAAACTTGGTTTCCTTTGTAAACACATATTGAAAACTCCCATTCATTAGTTCACTCATCTCCTCAGTAGTTTCATAAATTATTCCTTCCCTTTTTAACTTGTTTATGCCATCCCCATGTTTAATTTTCCTGTTTATGTATCTGTAGAAGAGTTCTCTTACTATATCACTTTCAAAGTTTCTTTCTGATTCTCTTATTATACTATATTCGTTCCTTGCCTTTCTGTATTCTTTCCTAGTATTTCTGTTCAGTTGTCTCATCATTTTCTTTCATGCTCTGTCCTTTTTCTTTTTTGCTTCTACTCACCTGGCATTATACCATTCATGTTTCCTGATTTTCACTTTATAACTTGGCACAAACTGTTGCACCCCCTCTCTACACTTGCTCAAAAATATCTCATATTTTTCTTGCACTACTTTACTTTCAAATAGCTCTTTCCAGTTCATTTTTCCATAGAATTTATTAAGCTCTGCAAAGTTTGCCTTAGCATAGTTCTGTCTCCCATTTCTGTATTATTCTTTCCTCTGCAACACCATTTCCTCTTGTGGTACCATTTCTACCACACTTCCACTTCTTCCCATTGGACTCAGACAGTGTATACTTGGTCTATTTTCTGGCATTTTTGTAGACAATAAGTCCAATTGTGATGGTTCTTCTTCTTCTTTACATATTGTAGGCTTGTACACCCATTGTCTCATTGTATTCATCATCATGGTTTGCATAAGTTCATCGCTCCATGGTCCGACATTTTCTTTCACTTCCATCTCCTCCTAGTTAATTCCTTTAGTGTTGAAGTTACCTACTAAGAGCACTTTGATAATTTTCCTTATCATTTCCTCTATGCTATTTTTTTTTTTCTAGTTGCATACTTTTAAATTTATTGGTCTTCCATGCATTAGTTTTTGGCTGTATCTATGTCACAATTATTTTCCTTTTTTCACTTCCTTTGATCTTAATCACAGCACTCAAAGTTTCTGCCACTCCATCACCATATTCCATTTCCTTAACAACAATATCTTCTTTTACCAATATCATCACTCCTCCTCCCTTTCCTTTTCTGTCTCTCCTCCATGTGCTATATCCTTCCTTTTCAGATCCCAACTTTATTTCCTATTTCAGTTTGGTTTCTGTCAAACATACCACATCTGGTTTATTGTTCTTTAAGTAGTCTTAAGTTCCAATAGGCTTGACACCAAACCATCTACATTAGTATACATAATCTTTAAACTAATGCATGGTATCTTTGTGCCACCATTTCCTGACTTTTGTGTTGCAGCTTTCCAGGTGAATCTTCTCGCTTGTTCCTGTGTTCTCTCCTCGTTTTTTGACTGGGCCTATACTCTCAATTCTTTCAGTTTACTTCTCTCTTCTTTGTAAATGTCTCTTTTTATCCATATTTCCTTCATTCCTTCTACTTTTGCCAATTTTCCTGTTGTTTGCAAGACATGTTCTGCTGCTGTTTGTGTCATGAATCTTATTTTCATTGGTCTTGTTCTGTTTTCATCATACTTTCCAATCCTGTAAACTTCTTCAATTTGTTTCACTATCCCTCTCCTCCCCATGCCACTTCTGCTATAATTTCCTTAGCCCTTTTCACTTCTTTCTCTCTAGCTATTTTCATGGGTAGGTTCTTCTTGACCCCAAATATCACCACACATATCTTTCTCTGTACCGTGTCTTTCACAATATTACTTTTTTCCTTTATTATTTTAATCACTGTCTTTTCTATATCCTTATTGTTTTCCTATTGCTGTTGCCTTATTATCTCCTCTGTGTCCAACTTTTGTTGTTCTTTCTCTTTCCAACTTTTGACTCCCTCTGTCACTAACTTTTTCACTTCTCCAACCCTAACCTCTCTCTCTTGCAAAGTTTTCTTTAACTCTTTGTTCTCTTCCTTGAGTTTCTTAATTTCTTCATAGTACTTCTTGTACTGTGTGTGTGTGTGTGTGTGTGTATACACCTCATCCCCTACAGTAAGGACTCATAGCTCACAGTGACCAATCTTTGGGTATGATTGAGACCACTCACACATCACACAAGGTAAACAATGAAGTCACAACCACCTGGCTTATCTTGCACCTATATGCTGCTAAGTGAACAGGGGCCACACATTTAAGAGGCTCAACCATCAGCCTCATCACTTTTAAAACTTGAATTCAGGCCTCCTTAGTTGTGTGCTGAGCATAGTAACCACTACACTATGCAGTGCCTTTATGTGTGTGTGTGTGTGTGTGTGTGTGTAATTACCTAGTTATATTGTACAGGGCACAAGCCAAAGTTCATTTTGTCATGTCTCCATAACCACATTTATTGAGTTTCTCTTTAAACAGGTTTACACTGTTTGCCACAATCACCTCTTCCTTCAAATCATTCCAGATTTCAATAATTTTATACGGGAAGCTGTATTTCTTGATGTCGCTGGAACATCTACTCTTTTTTATTTTATTCTCATGCCCCCTTGTCTGTCTCTCTCCCTCCTCCATCTGTGGTACCAAGTCATTTCTGTCTGTTCTTTCTATATTGTTTACTAATTTGTAACTTGTTATCAGGTCTAATCTTTCTCTTCTCTCTTGTAGTGTTAGTAATCCCATCTCTTCAAGTCTTTCTTCATAGCTTAAGTCTTTCAATTCTGGTACCATCTTTGTCACTATCCTCTGTTGCCTTTCCAGTTTCTGTACACCTTTTTTTTTTCTATATATGTGTGTGTGTGTGAGATTATTATTATTATTATTTTTATTATTATTATTATCATTATCATTATTATTATTATTATTATTATTATTATTATTATTATTATTATTATTGTTGTTGTTATTAATATTACCATTATAATGATAATAATAATAATAATAATAATAATAATAATAATAATAATAATAATAACAATAATAATAACAACAATTATCAACATTATATCTCTTAACTTTCAACCAATTATAACTCTCAGTGTGTGGTTCACTATATGTTTTATCTCAGAACACACACACACACACACACACACACACACACACACACACACACACACACACACACACACACACACACACACACACACACTGTTAAAAGTGAGAATGAGATCCCAGGAAACTGGTTGAAAGTTTGGAATACAAGAATATTTGGGTAAAAAGAGATGTGAACTTGGAATAAAGGGAAAAAGAGAGGGATCTGAGAAATGAAGCTAAGGAAAAAAAATGAGAGAAGGACAGAGACCAAGAAGAGGAAAATTTATTGGAGGGTACTAGATACGAGACTAAGGAAATGGTATATTTGGGAAAGGGAACAAGAAATGAAAGAGCCACAGCAGCAGGGAGAGAAACTACAAGTGATGGGAGAAGTAGTACATTAAAAGTAATGTATGCAAACATAGATAGGTTACTTTCAGATGTACTGGAAGTGAGAGATTACATAAAGGAAAATAGACCAGATGTGTTGTGCCTAACCGAGACAAAAGAGGAAGTCTACTTAAGCTTTAAGGAAGAGGGATATAATTACTGGAGAAGAGACAGAAGGGCAAAAGAAAGAGGAAGAGTACTGATAATGGTTTGAGATGATATATATGTGGAAGAAGTGCAATATGGAGATGGCATGGTGGAGCTCATAGGTATAACAATCAGGACCAGTGGAAGAGAAAGAAGGAGGATCATATTAACGTATGTGCCACCGAAGACTAATACATTTTTTTTTTTTTTTTTTTTTTTTTTTTTTTTTTTTTTTATGTAGGAAGGATACTGGCCAAGGGCAACAAAAATCTAATGAAAAAAATGCCCACTGAAATGCCAGTCCCTAAAAGGGTCAAAGCAGTGGTCAAAAATTGGTGGATAAGTGTCTTGAAACCTCCCTCTTGAAGGAATTCAAGTCATAGGAAGGTGGAAATACAGAAGCAGGCAAGGAGTTCCAGAGTTTACCAGAGAAAGGGATGAATGATTGAGAATACTGGTTAACTCTTGCGTTAGAGAGGTGGACAGAATAGGAGTGAGAGAAAGAAGAAAGTCTTGTGCAGCGAGGCCGCGGAAGGAGGGGAGGCATGCAGTTAGCAAGATCAGAAGAGCAGTTAGCATGAAAATAGCGGTAGAAGACAGCTAGAGATGCAACATTGCGGCGGTGAGAGAGAGGCTGAAGACAGTCAGTTAGAGGAGAGGAGTTGATGAGACGAAAAGCTTTTGATTCCACCCTGTCTAGAACAGCAGTATGAGTGGAACCCCCCCAGACATGTGAAGCATACTCCATACATGGACGGATAAGGCCCTTGTACAGAGTTAGCAGCTGCGGGGGTGAGAAAAACTGGCGGAGACGTCTCAGAACACCTAACTTCATGGAAGCTGTTTTAGCTAGAGATGAGATGTGAAGTTTCCAGTTCAGATTATAAGTAAAGGACAGACCGAGGATGTTCAGTGTAGAAGAGGGGGATAGTTGAGTGTCATTGAAGAAGAGGGGATAGTTGTCTGGAAGATTGTGTCGAGTTGATAGATGGAGGAATTGAGTTTTTGAGGCATTGAACAATACCAAGTTTGCTCTGCCCCAATCAGAAATTTTAGAAAGATCAGAAGTCAGGCGTTCTGTGGCTTCCCTGCGTGATATGTTTACCTCCTGAAGGGTTGGACGTCTATGAAAAGACGTGGAAAAGTGCAGGGTGGTATCATCAGCATAGGAGTGGATAGGACAAGAAGTTTGTTTTAGAAGATCATTAATGAATAATAAGAAGAGAGTGGGTGACAGGACAGAACCCTGAGGAACACCACTGTTAATAGATTTAGGAGAAGAACAGTGACCGTCTACCACAGCAGCAATAGAACGGTCAGAAAGGAAACTTGAGATGAAGTTACAGAGAGAAGGATAGAAACCGTAGGAGGGTAGTTTGGAAATCAAAGCTTTGTGCCAGACTCTATCAAAGGCTTTTGATATGTCCAAGGCAACAGCAAAAGTTTCACCAAAGTCTCTAAAAGAGGATGACCAAGACTCAGTAAGGAAAGCCAGAAGATCACCAGTCGAGCGGCCTTGACGGAACCCATACTGGCGATCAGATAGAAGGTTGTGAAGTGATAGATGTTTAAGAATCTTCCTGTTGAGGATAGATTCAAAAACTTTAGATAAGCAGGAAATTAAAGCAATAGGACGGTAGTTTGAGGGATTAGAGCGGTCACCCTTTTTAGGAGCAGGTTGAATGTAGGCAAACTTCCAGCAAGAAGGAAAGGTAGATGTTGACAGACAGAGCTGAAAGAGTTTGACTAGGCAAGGTGCAAGCACGGAGGCACAGTTTCGGAGAACAATAGGAGGGACCCCATCAGGTCCATAAGCCTTCTGAGGGTTTAGGCCAGCGAGGGCATGGAAAACATCATTACGAAGAATTTTAATACGAGGCATGAAGTAGTCAGAGGGTGGAGGAGAGGGAGGAACAAGCCCAGAATCGTCCAAGGTAGAGTTTTTAGCAAAGGTTTGAGCAAAGAGTTCAGCTTTAGAAATAGATGTGATAGCAGTGGTGCCATCTGGTTGAAGTAGAGGAGGGAAAGAAGAAGAAGCAAAGTTATTGGAGATATTTTTGGCTAGATGCCAGAAATCACGAGGGGAGTTAGATCTTGAAAGGTTTTGACATTTTCTGTTAATGAAGGAGTTTTTGGCTAGTTGGAGAACAGACTTGGCATGGTTCCGGGCAGAAATATAAAGTGCATGAGATTCTGGTGAAGGAAGGCTTAAGTACCTTTTGTGGGCCACCTCTCTATCATGTATAGCACGAGAACAAGCTGTGTTAAACCAAGGTTTAGAAGGTTTAGGACGAGAAAAAGAGTGAGGAATGTACGCCTCCATGCCAGACACTATCACCTCTGTTATGCGCTCAGCACACAAAGACGGGTCTCTGACACGGAAGCAGTAGTCATTCCAAGGAAAATCAGCAAAATACCGCCTCAGGTCCCCCCAACTAGCAGAGGCAAAACGCCAGAGGCACCTTCGCTTAGGGGGATCCTGAGGAGGGATTGGAGTGATAGGACAAGATAAAGATATGAGATTGTGATCGGAGGAGCCCAACGGAGAAGAAAGGGTGACAGCATAAGCAGAAGGATTAGAGGTCAGGAAGAGGTCAAGAATGTTGGGCGTATCTCCAAGACGGTCAGGAATACGAGTAGGGTGTTGCACCAATTGCTCTAGGTCATGGAGGATAGCAAAGTTGTAGGCTAGTTCACCAGGATGGTCAGTGAAGGGAGAGGAAAGCCAAAGCTGGTGGTGAACATTGAAGTCTCCAAGAATGGAGATCTCTGCAAAAGGGAAGAGGGTCAGAATGTGCTCCACTTTGGAAGTTAAGTAGTCAAAGAATTTCTTATAGTCAGAGGAGTTAGGAGAGAGGTATACAGCACAGATAAATTTAGTATGAGAATGACTCTGTAGTCGTAGCCAGATGGTGGAAAACTCGGAAGATTCAAGAGCGTGGGCACGAGAGCAGGTTAAGTCATTGCGCACATAAACGCAGCATCCAGCTTTGGATCGAAAATGAGGATAGAGAAAGTAGGAGGGAACAGAAAAGGGGCTACTGTCAGTTGCCTCAGACACCTGAGTTTCAGTGAGGAAAAGAAGATGAGGTTTAGAAGAGGAGAGGTGGTGTTCTACAGATTGAAAATTAGATCTTAGACCGCGAATGTTGCAGAAGTTAATGAAGAAAAAGTTGAGGGGGGTGTCAAGACACTTAGGGTCGTCGACGGAAAGGCAGTCCGACCTGGGGACATTTATGGTCCCCTCCCCAGATGGGGACTCCGAGGCTGGTGTAGGAGTCGCCATGATTTTAAAATTTTTGGAGTGAAGGGTGTGTGTGTTATTAGGTGCTTGTAGTTTTGTGTGGAGGAGGAGAGTTGTCTTTAGAGGGCAGGCTGTGACTACCCCCTTGTGTTGTGAGACACAAAGGGAAACGTTCAGTGAGGTCACAGCTGGGTTTAATGATAAGTTCACAGCACCCCCTGAACAGTGCTTTAGACCTCACTGGGAGTAATTATCGTTTCGGCAGGTGTCTACTGCCTCCTCATGGAGGCTGGAGGAACACAAGGAAATGCAAAAGGAAGTGTTGAAGTGCCTAGACAACATGATAAGGAAGGACAGTAAGATACTACTAGTGGGAGACTTTAACTGCAAAGATGCAAGCTAGAAGGAGATGGAAGTTAATGGAAATGTTGGACTGTGGAGTGAAGAAATGTTACCTATGGTGAATACAATGGACCGATGGGTGGAGGAATTTACAAGATACAAAGGGGAGGAGGAACCATTTATGCTAGACCTGGTACTCACAAAAAAACAGAGCCCAAATGAGGAAGTGTGGCAGGGGGTGTTACGGGAAGTCTTGGTGCAAGAACATGAAATTGGCAAATTGTTAGAGAAGTTGGATATCAGGAAAACATTGGGGCCTGATGAAGTATAAGGTTGGACACTAAAGGAATGTAGAGAACAAGTGGTGGAGCCAATTTGGGATGTAATTAACAGCTCACTGATAGAGAAAAGAGTACCAAGAGAGTGGAAGAGAGAAAATATAGTGCCAATACACAAAGGAGGAAAGAGGACTGATCCACTAAATTATAGACTGGTGTCACTAACTAGTATTGTGAGCAAGATCTGTGAAATAGTGATCAAGGAAAAGTGGGTGAAATATTTGGTAGAGAACGAAGTTAAAACAAATAGCCAATTTGGTTTCAGAAATGGAAGGTCATGTGTGACAAATTTACCAAGTTTCTATACAAGAGTAATAGATGAAGTACAAAACAGAGATGGCTGGATAGATGCAGTGTAATTGGACATCAAAAAAAATTTTTGATAAAGTTCTGCATAAAAGACTATTGTGGAAGATAGAATATATAGGAAGACTGAGAGGGACAATGCTAAAATGGATGAGAGACTACTTAAAGGATAGAGAAATGAGAACTGTGATCAGGGACACCTGTTCAAATAGGAGTAATGTAACAAGCAGAGTACCACAGGGGTTAGCACCCATTATGCTCCAAATATACATCAGTGATATGCAGGAGGGTTTGACCAGTTATATTAATTTGTTTGCTGATGATGCAAAATTGTTAAGAGTAATAAAGAGCCATGTTAATTGTATGGAGTTGTAAAGAGATATTGACAAGATTTATGGGTGGAGCAAGAAGTGAAAATTAGAATTCAGTGCTAAGAAATGCCATGTGATGGAATTGGGAAAGAGTAAAAGAAGACCTGCATGGGACTGTAAAATGGGGGAGGAAGTAATAATGAGGAGCAATGAGGAGAAAGACCTGGGAGTGGTTTTTCAAGATAACCTGACCCCAGAACAGCATATAGATAAGATATTTGGCTCGACATACAGGATGTTAACAAATATTAGGGTGCCATTTCATTACATGGATAAGACTATGATGAAAAAAATTATAGCCACTATGTTACGTCCCAGGCTGGAATATGCAGTAGTGGTGTGGTCTCCACATATGAAGAAAAATATAAAGAAGAGTTGGAAAGAATTCAGAGGGCAGCTACAGGGATGGTACTGGAGCTGAAAGACCTAACATACAAAGAGAGGTTGAAAGAAATGGGGCTGCAAACTTTACAAATTAGAAGAGAAAGAGGATATCTAATAATGATGTATAAAATAGTTAACTGCAGTGAGAAGATAGACAACAGGACCTGTTGTTGCTGGAAGAAGATGGAGCTGGAAGGACAAGAGGGCACTCAAAGAAGATCAGAAAAAAGTCAGTGTTTGAGGGACATCAAGAAGTACAGTTTTCCACATAGAACTGTGGATATCTGGAATGGTCTAAATGAAGAGGTTGTTACAGCACCAAACATCCAAACATACATAAATTGAAGGAAATGTTGGATAAATATAGGCAAGGAGAGAGGACACTATGAGCCCTGCTCGAACCCTGTACTATATAACTATGTAAATACACACACACACACACACACACACACACACACACACACACACACACACACTGGACTCTCTATCCCTTGCACTGGCAGTCAGTGATATCAGCAGGGAAGATGGCAGCTGGCATGAACTGAAATATTTTTGAGGGCTTCAAGGAAGAGGATCTCAACATAGCTCATCCAAATAAATGAATTTGGAAAATTAAAGATGAAAATGTGAAAATATGAAAAGAAATATGTAGCTTAACAGTGATGATAAAGATGTGGAAGGAAGAAAGAGAAGTGGGTGGTAACAATGTAAAGGAGATATCCAGTGATATAACAGAGATGAAGAGGGAGATGGAAAGAGAAAAAGAAAACAAAGAACTGAGAGAAGAGGTGACAAAAAATAGTGGAATTGGCCTGATCACACAGTGAGCAAAGAGTAGCAAAGAAGAATGACTGTGAAAGCAAATTATAGTATAATGATGAATCATATAACAGGGAGGACCTGTACCATATAAGGCCCTACAGGACACCAGAATCTGGAAGAAGCCAGATATTAGAGGAGAGAGTATTCGTGACTTATTCCAGTTGCTCCTGTGGTGGAGAGAGGTGAAATAGTTCTCTGGAAAAGGTCAAAAGGAGAAGAAATAGAGAGAGAGAGAGAGAGAGAGAGAGAGAGAGAGAGAGAGAGACGGTTCCAACTTATCGGGAGTTTACTGTATATATATATATATATATATATATATATATATATATATATATATATATATATATATATATATATATATATATATATATATGTATATATATATATATATATATATATGTATATATATATATATATATATATATATATATATATATATATATATATATATATATATATATATATATATATATATATATATATATGTATGTATATATATATATATATATATATATACGAGGTGTGTCATTAAAGTTCCAGGACTGGTGTCCTAAAAGATGAATTTCAAACCCAAGCCACAAACCACCATATTTCCCCTTCAAAGTAATCCTTCTGGAGTATACAACTGCGCTCCCAACCCTCTACAGTCACTAATCTTTTTCTTACGTGCTTTTAAAATCATGTCCTCTGTTGCAGGTCGTTTAACAATGAGCGCTGAACAGCGAACAAACTTGAAGTTTTTGGTGCAGTTGGGGAAAACGCCGTCAGAAGCACTGGGTATGCTGCAAAAAGTGTACGGGGATGAGACAATGTCACGCTCACGTGTTTTTGAGTGGTGCAAGAGGTTCAAAGAGGGCCGGGAGGACGTGGAAGATGACCCCAGGAGTGGAAGACCCTCAACGAGCAGGAATGAGGCCAATGTTGAGCGTGTCAAGCAGATGGTGCGTGACGATCGTCGGTTGACTGTTCGAAAGATCGCAGATGAGCTTGGCATGAACCACAACAGCGTGTGGAAGATTATCACTGAAGATCTGGGCATGCGGAAAGTCTGTGCGAAGATGGTGCCGAGACTCCTGAACGATGACCAGAAGGGACGACGCATGCAGGTGTGTCAGGACATCCTCGAGCGTCTGGAAACTGAACCAGACTTGCTCAGGAGAGTCATCACCGGCGATGAGTCCTGGGTATTTGAGTACGACCCGGAGACCAAACGCCAGAGCCTTCAATGGAAGAGTCCGGCGTCGCCACGGCCGAAGAAAGCAAGGCAGTCCAGGTCCAGCTTCAAGGTCATGTTGATCGCTTTCTTCGATGTGAGGGGCATCGTCCACTGCGAGTTCTTGCCACAGGGCCAGACAGTCAACCAACATGTGTACAAAGAAGTACTGCGGCGTCTGCTTCGTGCAGTGCGCGAGAAGAGGCGGGAGTTGTGGCAGGGCAACTCGTGGCTGCTTCACCACGACAATGCGCCTGCTCACAATGCCCTGAGCATCAGAGAGTTCTTGGCCAAGAAGAACATCGCCGTGCTGGAGCAACCGCCCTACTCACCTGACCTCGCTCCGTGCGACTTCTTCCTCTTCCCCAAGCTCAAGGAGGTCATGAAGGGGACCCGTTTTGATGATGCGGACGACATCAAAAAGGCCGTGACGACGGAGCTGAGGAGCATCCCGCAAGAATCCTTCCAGCAGTGCATGCAAGCCTGGCAGAGAAGGATGGACAAGTGCATGCGGTGCCAGGGGGATTACTTCGAAGGAAATAACCTATAGTTTGTAGCCTGGATGTGAAATAAAACTTGTGTGGCACCAGTCCTGGAACTTTAATGACACACCTCGTATATATATATATATATATATATATATATATATATATATATATATATATATATATGCACATGATGCAGACAGTAGGTAAATGTGACTGATACTTGAAGCAATGTGAAACTTGTGGTGATAATGCATGAAACTCAGGATAGTAAGAATTTAGGACTAAGTGCAAAACTTGGGAGGGTACTGTATGTATTTGTTGTGTTATCTCAAATGTAGCAGTGCAAATGTGTTCATTTTGATATATATTTTTTTAAATGTGGAATTTTTAAAAATTATTTTCTGGTTTCCTGGATTCCGTTAATTTTTTCCCATAGGTTCTTCATTTGCCATAGTGAACATTTGCCATAATGAACACTACTTTGGAATGAATCATGTTCATTAACGTGTACCCTAGCTGCTGTAAACGAAAATTGCATGATTGTCTTGCTGGGCAAACCACTAACTTAGTGTAATAAACTGATATTTTACCCAGGCAATGCCAGGTAATTCTGTTAGTGTGTGTGTGTGTGTGTGTGTGTGTGTGTGTATATATATATATATATATATATATATATATATATATATATATATATATATATATATATATATATATATATATATATATATATATATATATATATATATATATACACACACACACTAACAGAATTACCTGGCATTGCCTGGGTAAAATATCAGTTTATTACACTAAGTTAGTGGTTTGCCCAGCAAGACAATCATGCAATTTTCGTTTACAGCAGCTAGGGTACACGTTAATGAACATGATTCACTCACAGGATGTTACATATTCTCAGAAATGAAAGATCAAGTCATTTTAAGTTGGAAATATTTTGTAGTTGAATGCTGTTAATGCCATAGTTTAGAAATTATAGGGCATTTGAATATGGATGTGCATCAGTAGCAAGTAACTGCACGCAGGCCATCCCACAATGTCCAGCTGGTCACTGTTGCCATATGGCATGTGATGTTTTTTTAGCTATTATTTACTACAATGATACATTGCATTCTTGAATTCAGTTATATCTTTATTTATGAAAATGTTGATGTGTAATGAAATAGCATCCTTATGGTGCCAATGTCCACCTTTGCTGCCCTCTCCCCACTCCTTCTCACCAACTCTTAGTGCATACATAATAAAATGCCCTGTAATTTCTAAACCATGGTATTAAGAGCATTTGACCAAAGAATATGTCCCACTTAAAATGACTTGATCTTGAATTTCAAGTCATATATGACTTTCCTTCTGGAACACCTTGTTTACATACAGTGGAACCTCGTTTCTTGAACTTAATTTGTTCCTGAATGCCATTTAAAATCTAAAATATTCAGAAACCAAACTACTTTCCTCATAGGAGTCAGTGTATAATGGATTAATCAGTTCCTAGATGACACTAATCTCCTCATGACAGATAAAACATTAGATTAGTTACATACAAAAGTGAATAGTGAATTAGAAAAGATATCAAGTTGGGTCTTGGCAGATGATTTATCTGTTAACATTAAAAAGACTAGTTATTTACTATTACAAAGTCGTTTGTTTTTTTTATAATTTTGGTTCAGTATCTTTAAGAGGGTGTGAACTACAACAAATTACTAGTACTAAATTATTAGGTGTTATTATTGATAAAAATTTAATTTGGAAGGATCATATACAGTCTGTTTGCACAAATTTATCAAAAACATGTGGAATTATATATAGGTTAGACGCAACCTTACTATCAAGGTATTACAGAATATTTATTATCCCCTTTGTTATCCCTATATTGCCTATTGTGTTGCTATATTTGGATGTTCTTGGCCTATATTTATAAGAAATGTTTTTGTATCTCAAAAGAAACTGATCAGAACAGTTTGCTTTAAAGAAAATACGATCCCACTGATGTGCTGTTTAACAAATTATGGATGTTAAAATTTGATTTAGTCAAGAAGTATTTTATGCTACTTAGTATTTTTATTGATTTAAATAACAGCGACCACAATACAAGAATATTTAAGGTTTTTCATCATGGTCAAGGCACAAGGAGAAATAATATTGATTTGATTTTACCTCAGTCATGTACAATACTATATAAATTCTCCATACATCGTGTAGGGCCACAATGCTGGAATGGATTTCCATGTGATGTGAAAACAATTAAATAATTTCAATACATTTAAAGTTAAATAAAAAAAATAATATTTGTATGATTTACAGAGGCAAAATTTGAGACAAATTTATGCATGTTTTACTGTTAGGATACGATTTTCTTATGAATAATTAGATATCCTAGGTATGTTCACATATCAATAAGGAATATTTAGGGTATGATTAAAATGTATTGCTGCACTCGCCATACTGCAATAAGGTATGTTTATCTTCTGTCCTCTAGGGAGCAAATGCTCAACTGACTAATGCCACAAATGTTCATTGCACATATGTATTGTAAAACCTATTTATGGCAATAAATTCAAACAGTTAATCAATCAATCTGTGCAGACTGTCTTAGTGGCTTTCGACAGATGCTCCCACAGCCAAGATGGCCATTTCACAACATCTCTAGCTCAGAAATTATTTATCCAGAATGGATGCAATGAATGAACTTATTGACATGGAACTTATTAGAAGATACTGTTTAGACCACAAAGGTATTCCCTTTATCACTGATTTAGTGAGGGAAGTCTTACAGAGTGACACAGAAAAGAGTAACCCACTTACTGCCAAACTGAAGGTGATCATAACATTTAAACATTTCCCACTGTATAGAGAGAGAGAGAGAGAGAGAGAGAGAGAGAGAGAGCATACACACACAGTAGTGGCAGCATTCCTTCATTCTTTGTTACATTTTGGAAAAAAAAAAACAATCAATCCCATCTTCAAGCTATCAATCAAAAACAGGTAAAAACCATATAAACACTAAAAGCACTTCTCTTGAAGTGGATACACACATTGTGTTGTGTAGTGGTTAGCACACGTGGCTCTCAGCTGAGAAGGTCTAGGTTCAAGTCCTGGGTGCGGCGAGGCAATCTGTTAATCTGTAACCCCTGTTCACCTAGTAGCACCTTACCTCCTGTACACCAACATATGGATACACACATTGTGTAGTGTAGTGGTTAGCACACTTGGCTCACAGCTGAGAAGGTCTAGGTTCAAGTCCTGGGTGCGGCGAGGCAATCTGTTAATCTGTAACCCCTGTTCACCTAGTAGCAAGTAGTATGGGATGTAACCCAAGGGGTTGTGACCTCACTGTCCCAGTGTGTGATGTATGAGTGGTCTCAGTTCTACCCAATGATTGGTTAGTACGAACTCTGAGCTCTTTCTGTAGGGGAATGGCTGGCTGGGTTATCAGCAGAGGACTGTAGCTTCCTCCCTCTCTTCAAGATAAGTGTGTTTTTAGTGGTTTAATAATTTTTACCTGGTTTTAGTTGATAGCCTGAAGATGAGATTGTGTTTATCAAAATGTAACAAAGAATAAAAGAATGCTGTCACTACTGTGTGTCTATTTACATGTCTATGCTGTCCTCTGTGACATAAAATTCCATATGGACAAGCCCTTCTCACAAGCATATATATATATATGTATATATATATATATATATATATATATATATATATATATATATATATATATATATATATATATATATATATATATATATATATATATTATATGTATAAGCTAAAAATAAGCAATATTTGTATGAATGCTGTATTACCCTGAACATAAACAAAACAGCTGGCTGTAAGTGATAAATTAAAATTAGTGCCAAGGAATCTAACTCTGAAAATGGGCACACCCAGGTTGGAACTGTTAAATTATTAGTAATGTAATTATTAACAAACTGCACATCATTAAATCCTGTCTATCTTTGGTTTATCTATTTTACAGGAATAGACAGTAGACTACCTTACCCAATTATGTATTGATTACATGTGCCTCACCCATTCTCACCTGATGTTCTCTCCAACCCTCTGTCCATCCTGCAATGTTCCTGTCTCTCCAGTGCACATTGTCCTGTTCTGTCTCTGCTTCACACACTTGCCATGCTGCATTTCTCCATCTTTCTTCTCTTCCTCTATCTTTCTGATGTCCTTCCTGAATGACCTTTCTTCCCCCATCCTATCCCAATCTCATTTTTCCTACATATGCATGTCCTCCATCTAATCTAACCATTTTCCCAACTCTCTCTCTCTCTCTCTCTCTCTCTCTCTCTCTCTCTCTCTCTCTCTCTCTCTCTCTCCCCCATGTGTTTTTCCCAGTTTTACCTTGTAACCTATGTAGTTTGTAGTCTTTCTGTTGCATTTCAAGTGACATGAGAGATATGATAAAGATATTGTAGGCAAAATCTTCAGTGTTAGTAACTTAAAGTAATGTGCTCAAGTTTGATAAAGATAGATTTGAAAAGAAATAAGATTATTTTTTTTTTTAATAAAGTGGTAAATGACTGCCATAAATTTAATAGTAATAAGATTATTATGTTTGAGTCTGTTGGGAGCTTTAAAAGATATTAGATAACCTTATGACTAAGGGTTATAGGTAGATACAGGTAGGTTATAGGTGGATATAGGTAGATATTAGATAACCTTATGACTAAGGGTTATAGGTGGATATAGTTAGGTTATAGGTGCAAATAGGTAGGAACTTCCACACTTCTGGATTTTTGCACCTTCTCTTATTCTCTTAATTTTTTTTATGATCTTGCATTATGTTCGCAGCTTCCTCAAAGAAAAGCAGATATTTGAAATAGTCTATAAGACATAATATGAACAAGGGATTCACATAATAGAAGGAAAACCTTAACTAATAAATACAGAAACAGAACTATATAAATGTAGCATAGGTCTTGTACACTACAACAGTGAGATAAACACATGCATACAAATCCTCTAACACATGTGAATATTGAAAAAAATTATAAGTTTTTGACAAACATGGACATTACATGAATTGAAAAATTCTAGGAGAGAATTGATAGTTGCATAAGGAAGATTAAGACTGAATTATGCTGCCATGGTCTAGTCACCTACATGACTACATGATGAATTTATCATGGAAAAAAATAAAGAGAATGTGTCTATAGCCAGTCTCTTATTATGTTTTAAGCAGATGGGATACAAAGGAAGATTAGATAAGTTCAAATAGTGATAAGTAGAGGAAGTAAAGAAAGCTATATAACAAATAATTAGATGAAATCTTTTAATAGGAAATAATGGAATATCAAAGGCATATGGATACTGTATAGCTTTTAAAAACTAGTTATTAATTTCCTGTCGAGAGGTTTACCTTATCAGGTAGGTTTGATATTTAAAAGGAATTGGAGATGATATTAGTTCCAGGTACGATGAATTTTTTCTTTAAGCAAGCTAAATGAAAGCAGATGATATAAATTTATCTAATGTCCTATTCACTGCAGTTATATAAATACAAGCTCCTTTAGCATATAGGACAAAACTGCAAGCCTTTTGCTTCAGTAGTACTATACACACGTAAAGAGGTCACAACTTTTAAAATTTGATCTATGTTAATTCTATGCTATGTATCAAAGAAAATAAAGTAAAATTATCTGTATCTAGCCAGGAACTTCAGCCCAAGATTGCATTTGTGAGACAAGTATGCTAATTGCAAGACTGCTAGGCTTTTGTTTTTATATAAACAGGTACTTGCAAATGGAATATACAATCCTAGTTTGAATTAGATTTTCATCAGATCTACAAATATGACACTTCATTCAAACTTCACAATTGCCATAACCAAATATCTTTTCCTTAATTTTCATTTTATATAATCTGTAAGCAATTGAGGACCAAAAATTAATTGACTCATGACTTCTGAATGGAACTTGTTCTCATTATGTAACTGACAATTTTGTTTCCTGTAACAATGCAAACTACTTTGCCATATTTGCAAGTTACCATTCTCAGAATATTTTTTCTTAATTTTGTATATTTAATATTTTGTCTTGAAAGTCATGGCATATAATATTTTTAAGTCTATATAGATGTGGATCACAAGTTTTACTGCTAAAATAAGATTTTATGGCTTACTCATTGTAATCAAGACATGATATTTTGTTTTATATATAATTTATGTACTAGAGAATGGTAATATATGTCATACAAATAGATGATTTTTGAAGGCAAGTATTATCACATTATTAATATCATGACAGTCAAACTTTGATCTGTGATGTATAGGTTTATCACGGAAGTACTGTGATATTTAATGAACTTGCGTCATTCAGTTAAACTCCAGAGGTGCATAGATTTAGTGAGCATTGTAAATGCATCTCCTCAATAGATATTTAGATGGATAGGTAAATAAATTTCCATCATTTATAGATAATTAGATAGGTGATTAATTAACAGATATGTAGGTAATTGTTTATTAATACAAAATTAAATTAGTTCAGGTGTGCATGCAGCATCATTAATAAGTTTAAAACTTATATTGCAAACTTACATGTTTGTACATGCAAGTACAAACATATATATCAAAATTTGTTGAAAATTTTAAAGGCAGGTCTCATAGATGTATAAGACTCTTTTGTGTGTTAGTGTTATTGAATGCATTGTATCATCAATGCTTAATTAACTTTTCTCTGGGCAGGTGCTGGTGATGGAGGTGCGGGAGATCAAACATCTACCACCAAACAGAATATTTTACTGCACGATGGAGGTGGAGGGTGGAGAAAAGCTTCAGACTGACCAAGCAGAGGCATCAAAACCAATGTAAGAGATGTCATAAAATATATCTCCATAAAGAACCATTAAAAATCATTTTGCTAATTGTTCCTTTGATGTGTTAGGTAGAAAATAGAAACATGCTAGTAATTCATACTTACCTATATAATGTCATAATCTATTCTTTTATCTTGCAGAATTCAGAGAAGGGATATAGATGTTGGTAGTATCATTTGTCTATGAACTGAAATACTGTGCAGAATAAGTTAAAACATCTTGGTTAGCACTCCTTGGAAAGACAAAGGAGCAAAAGTAATCTTTGCATAGGAATTAATGAAGGAGATAAATCTCATACTGTATTATGATTTCATGTTCTTATCTTCATCATCAAATAAGATTGGTTGTAACTTAAACATTTGTCAAGATGATGTCGTAGCATCTCAGGCCTCAGGCCCTACCAGTCACAGTTTAGGGGTAATGAATTCTTACCCTGGCTTCTTAAGTTGCCTTTTTTATACTAATATAGATATATTTTTTCTTTATATAATGTTGTCTTTTTTAAGTGGTTGGTAAAAAGATGAACAAGTTTTTAAACGTAGTCTTTTTAAGTTATTATATACAGTGGGTACAGTAAGTAATGACAGAAGTCATGTTTATTGTATATGTAGAAATGTTGCTTCATTTAGTACCCCAGTATTCATTCACTTGGAAATGAGAAAATTTAGTGACATTTGACAGGCTTGACATAGTATTTGGTGTGGTTGAGAGCCTGCAAGGAGTTCATTGTGCCTTGGGATTCAACATTGATTGTATTTTGTTCCTCAGCCAGATCATACCAGTTACTGTTTTCTCATTCTTTGTTACCACACTATTATATGTATATTTACATCTGAATCATAGAGGTATCATATAAAGAAATTCCATCTGTTTGCTCTAAGGGAAGAAAATATCCCAGTAAAGGAAATCAAAGCAGGTTGACCATCACATGGCTGTTCCAGCTGCCTTACAAGTTTTCTCTCATCTCTAAACTACAGCATGAGAAACAATTTGGAGGAAAGAATTGAAGTTCATTGCTCTGCTAAGAAGAATAAGCATGAGCTCCCCTATACCATCAAGATAATGAATCTTTATTATTCTGTCTGGAGGATCATGGGAGTCTGTATTTCCCTCTTTGTAAAACTACTTTGGGTACACATTGGCATTTGAAGATACTGGAGAAGAAAATCTTGTAGTCATATCATATTTCTATTGCCTCTGTCTTCATGCACAGTGGCAGCCAGTATCACAAGGCCAAGGAAGTTACCAGACATATGCAGAACAATCATGGGAATGTTATCTGAAAGTATGGGGATTCATCATATCAAAACCTCATCAAAAAGTACTCAAATCATTAAGATAAGGGTGCAGGATCATTAGGTGATCACCCCCACTAATGTTTGAGAAGCTCTTACCTTGGTGTTGTGTAAAGAAATGGATTTCACTTGCTTGTGGAAATTTTGTAAAAGTAAACCCAGGAGAAGGTAGGCTGTAATTTATGCTTAAAGGGGAGGTATCTTGCTACTAATGAAATTTTGAGGCAGTATATGAAAATTGGGGACATGCTTCATCACTTATTTTGTTCACTGTGAGTTTTGATCTGTCAAGGCAAGTATTAATGCTATAGCAGAGTAGCTGTGTAATGCCTCCATTGAACAATTTTTAGAAACACAGAAATTAATTTGAAAGTGGGTTAAATCTTTAGCCATGAGAGCTTGTAGCTAGGGATTGATTCCCTGACCAGGAGAACAGAAGGACAGTGCCTTGGATTTTGAGTCCATAATGATTATCAGGCCCCCAAGATAATTTTATACTCCTGGTCACAACACAAATTGCTCCCTCTGTTTAGATCAATTCATGGTGTAAATTTGAAAATGTGCTCTGAAATTCATGCAGAAATCTGAAGGAACTGGATTATTGATGGCCTGATTTTTTAATGTCAACCTGTACCATAAAACATTAGACTTCACTTTGTATTTGACTGATCTTTAGATAAAGAATGAGGGGCAAACTTTGCCCAGATATGCTTACAAAAACATGGTGTTATTTGATGGGAATCTTTACCTCTACTACCAGTGTAATGTCTCCTTTGGACTATTCACTGAAATAATGAGAAATTTATTTGTAGGTGAAAAAAAGGTCTTTGGCCTTGAGAGCTTTTCCCAGGGATGGAACCCCTGATCAACCAGAAGGACAAAATATATTGCCTTATAAACATATGTACAAAATATATTGCCTTATAAACATATGTACACTGGCACCACAATAATCATTGGGTTCCAAGATAATTTTTGGGACCTTTATGCTCCCAAGAACTACAGCTATACCACATCTTATATTTGCATAGAAGTCTTAAAATTTTTAGTATGGTTTATTTATGTGTATACATTTTTCCTTTATTTTTTATTTTCTTTATTGTAATAAGGACGTTAAACAAAAGGGTGGTGCTGCTGATGTTTAATACTGTGCTCACTGTAAATCTTTTATTTTTTTCTTTTAATGCCTGTTTTGTGATGCTGCAAGTTTTGAAACAGTAAGAAATTTATCTAAAGAGTGGACACAACAGAACACTCATGGTACACAACTTGTGCCTTTTATTATTTATTTATTTATTTATTTATTTATTATATACTTATTTTTTTATATAAGAGTGGCCAAGGGATTCAGAAAATTAAGAAAAAAGGCCACTGACATGCCAGTCCCTAAGGGAAATATTCAAAAGGATTATCTAAAATTGGAAGAGAAGTGTCTTGAAACATTGGTCTTGAAAGAATTCAAGTCATAGGAATGGGAAGATACAGAAACAGAATATGGGTGAGAGAAAACAGAAAGTCTTGTGCAACAAGGCCATGGGAGGAGGGGAGGTATGCAGTCAACAAAATCAAAAGAGCAGTCGACATGAAAATAGTGGTAGAAGGTAGCAAGATACATAACATTGTGGCAAAGAAAGAGAAAGGCTGAAGACAGTTAGTTAGAGGAGAGGAGTTGATAAGACATTCCATCCTGTTCAAAAAAGTACTATGAGTGGAACCCTCCCTTAAACATATGTGAAGTGTACACCATACTTGGGCAGGTAAGAGTTAGCAGCCAGGAGAGTGAGAAAAATGGGCAGATCACTCAGAATACCTAACTTCATAGAAGTTGTTTTAGCAAGAGATGAGATGTGAAGTTTCCAATTTAGATTATTTGTAAATAACAGACTGAGGATGATCACTGTAGAAGAAGACTGTTGAGTGTCATTAAAGAAGAGGGTATACTTCTCTGGAAGCTTGTGTTGAGTTTGAGTTCATAGACATAGGAATTGAGTGTTTGAGGTACTTAACAACACCAAGTTTGTTCTGCCTTGATAAAAAAAATTAAGAAAGATCAAAGAAGCCATGGAAAAGTGCCAAGTGGTATCATCAGTGTAGGAGTGGATAAGACAGTAAGTTTGACTTAACATTAATGATTAATAGAAAGTGGCTGACAGGACAAAACCCTGAGGAACACCACCATTAATAAGCTTATAAGAAGAGTAACTATCTACCACAGCAGCAGTAGAATTGTCAGAAAGGATTTTCATTGATTAAAGGAAAGGGAATACTCAGCAACATGGCAGTCATATGGTGCCAAAGGGGAGCTCTGAGTCCACAGAGCTGACAGATACAAAACCATCCAGTGACAGGTGAGTCATTAAAGAAGGTGGTACTGACCATGCTTCAAGCCTCACCACCTTAACAAGGTGACTTCACACAGTGGTGTCAGAAAGGAAACTTGAGATGAAGTTACAGAGAGAAGGATAGAAGCTGTAGGAGGGTAGTTTGGAGATTGTAGCTTTGTACCAGACTCTGTCAAATACTTTTGTTACATCTAAGGCAACCGCAAAAATTTCACCAAAATCCCTGAAAGTGGATGACTAAGACTTAGTAAGGAAAGCCAAAAGATCACCAGTAGAGTGGCCATGACAGAATCCATATTGGCAATCAGATATCAGGTTGTGAAGTGATAAATGTTTAAGAATCTTTCTGTTGTGAATAGATAAAAAAATTTAGAAAGGCAGCAAATTAAATCAATAAGGCAGTAGTTTGCAGGATTAGAGCGGTCACCCTTTTTAGGAAGAGGCTGAATGTAGGCAAACTTCCAACAGAAAGGAAAGGTTGATGTTGAGAAACAGAGTTGCTTGTACCAGGTAAGGTACAAGCAAGCAGGCACAATTTGGAGAATGATAGGAAGGATCCTATCAGATCCATAAGCCTTCTGAGAATTAAGGCCAACAAGAGCACAAAAAGCATCATTAGGAAAGGTCTTAGTGAGAGACATGAAATAGCTGAAGGATAGAGAGGGGGGAACAAGACCTGAATAATCTAGCATTGCATTTTCAGCAAAAGTTTTAGCAGAGTTCAGCTTTAGAGATAGATGAGATGGCAATGGTGTCATGAGGGAAATTAGATGTAGAAAGGCTGAGATTTTCTATTGACGAAGAAGTTTTGGCTAGTCGGAGAACAGGCTTGGCGTGATTTCAGTAAGAAATATGAATAGGGAATGATCATGAATGGAGGTGAAAGAAAGATTTGTGTATATAAATGAGTTGACTGAGAGGTTCAAATGAAGGAAAGAGGTCCATTTAGTCTGGAAAGGAAAGAAGTGAAAGAGGAATGAGTGAGGCAGGACAACAGTTATAGATGGGAGTGTGCTGTGGCACTAGTATAGAATTTGTTTGCACAGTATGTCCTGGATATTTTTCCCATGTCCATCATTTGTGTGGACCAGGGTTGTGTGATCGGAGCTGAATATCAGAGGTAATGATGATAATGATGATGATGATTCTGCTGCTCATCACATAATCATTATCTATTTTGATCTCGTGTCATCATCATCATCATCATCATCAATATAATCTCTTAACATCTTTATCAGCAGTGATTAAGGCTTATTACAGAGTTGCATTTAAACTAGCAAGGAATGAATATCTGAAGGTGAGAAGGAAAGAATGAAGGTAAAAAAGAGATTTCAGGAGAAAATAGTTGATGAGTGTAGGGAAGAACCTAAACTATTTTTATGCCTGTTTGGACAGAAACATTAAACTTAAAGAAAGATTAGTTTGATAGAAAATAATGACATACATATAGACTCAAGGAAATTAGTGAAATACTCCATTAAACCTGAGAATCTTTACAAATAAATAATACCAGGTGGCCTGGTATAAGTTTGAAAAAGGAATCTGGATGATTTCTGATTGCTTTTGAATTCTCACTAGTCTTGTGTAGACCTCCAGCCAATATTGGTTATGGTTGTTATATAACATCGATAGTATAAATGTTACAGCAATCTGTTTCATGTTAAGTTCATCTGACAAAATGAACTGCCAGGTTCTGCATGACAGCACCTTAATGTTGCAGATGTTACATATAAATTACCTACACTCTTCAAGAATAATTTTGCAATATTTTCAGCAGTATGGTGGTTAAAGTTTAACTGATTAAATCAGTGATAATCTGCATATGGCCCAAAGTATCATAACAAAATTTCTTTTTTAAGAATTGTGTAAATTTTTTGCAACATTTGCTAAGTTTGAAGTAGTATTTGATACAAACTTCCTGTTCCTTCATATCTGTCACTTAAGTGTAAATGCAGTGGTACCTTGACTTATGAGTTTAATTTGTTCCCTGACAGAGCTTGTAATTCAATTTGCTCATATGTCAAGTAAACTTTTGCCATTGAAATTAACTGAAATGTTATTAATCCATTCCAGGCCCTAAAAAACACTTTTTTTTTTCTCATATAAAAACATGACAGTAAACTGTTGATATAATAAACCTCTTTACCAAATTTCTTGTGTAATAACCCCTATCAAACACTCATTTTATTTTATAAGACTTTGCAAATTACAGCATATTTCAAAATTATTGAATGCTTGCTTTATTTTATGAACATCTTAGTTCTTAAAATGCAGGAGGGTTGGCTGACACAGTCAACTGCATGTTTGAGAGATGAATTGTGGCTGTGTGACAGCCAGTGAGTGACCTTGACAATGGCCAATGATTCTCTCTCTCTCTCTCTCTCTCTCTCTCTCTCTCTCTCTCTCTCTCTCTCTCTCTCTCTCTCTCTCTCTCTCTCTCTCTCTCTCTCTCTCTCTCTCATGTGTTCATTGTATTGAGGGTTTACTATAAGAAAATGCATTTATAAATAACAAATATATGAAAACAATTGAAGTGAACGATGTGGTGCTGCTCACTGTGCCAGCTAGCGGTGGCATAGCTGAGGTTCACTCGTATATTGGATTTTGGATCACAACTCAAAGCAAATAATTGTTCAAGTGATAGCTCATATCTTGAAAAACTTGTAAGTTGAGGTACTACTACATTCCAAAGTGAAACTTTAACATTGAAAAAATAGCAAAAAAGTAGTTAAACACAGAAAAAAAAAACACATAGCACTATAGTTCATAGATTCTACACATAATGCCACAGGCATTTCTCCTTTGTGCAATCAGTTCCTGTTTATTTTCCAGCTTTTGAGAGTACCTTGGTAGTACTTTATGAAATTGAGATCACACTGATAAAAGTGTACCACCAAACATAAAGTGTACATGACTCTGATTGTGGCATAATGACTACTGATAAGTCAGATGGAATTGATCTAAACTTGGTACAGCATCATTGCAGTTCTTTTTCCTTTTTTAATGTAAATTCTTGAGGTTTTATATTCATTACTGGAGTTAGACAGCACAGACAAAGAGCATAGGTATTCTTTTTTCTAGGAGTTAGATAACTAAACTTGTGCTTCATTGAACTAGTTTTGTTGTTGTGTAATAATGTAGAAGCTGCACTGCATTTACTGTGAAATAGTGTAAAATAAATTTGCTTGAAACATATTGTGAGAAATAAGATTAAGAATCCCATTGCAGCAAATAGAAGACAATAAGTTGTTGATCATACTACAAGTAACAACTGAAATCCCAAGTATGTTTGCCAGGCACTAATTGAAATTATTTTTAAAAAGAACATTGTACTTTATGTATTAACTATGTAGGTAATGTAGAAGAGATATGTATCTTTAACCTTACTTTCACTCTTTTAAATTGTTTTTCTCAGGAGGTAAGACAAAAGTCTTTGTCAGATTGATAATTATTAATGGTGCAATAATTTATTGTAAGTATTCTGTAAGATATAAAAATACTTGAAACAATATTGGTAGTAATAATTTTGCAGGGGAACCATATATTGCATCCTAATTTTTCATCAAGTACTGAATGATCACTTACAGATTATATGTATGTATTTGATTTGCTACTTTCACGGTAAAATTTAGAACCTTAGTAAGGTATTATTCATTTTTATTATTTTTTTTTTTTTTTTTTTTTTTTTTTTTTCATGACAATTATTTGGTTTGATAATTTATTTTGATGTTTGCTTCATGAAAAATTCATAAGAGAGGTAACCAAAAGAGTTTCTTCTTGCTCCATTCCTTATACTTTGTCCTTGCAATATTTTTAGTCTTTATTGTTTTCTTTTTCCTCTTATTTATTTACTATATATGACTGGTACCATTGAGATCCTTGGCTGGTATTTATAGGAAAAACTTAACATTTCTTAAATTTTGACTTAGAGTGTACTTAGCTGAGCCATTCTGGCTAAGACTTATTTGTACAATAGGTTGAGTCTTGTTGAGCCATGACTCAGTTAAGGAAAGGCAAAGTCCAAACAGATTTATGGAAAGCATGAAGACAAAACAGCAAATAACAAAAGTACCTTATTTCTACATGAATATACCATAAATAGATCATACAACAGTAAATAATGGTATATCTATAAATATCAGTATTTTCTACTTGGTTATGATTAATGTCAGTGAACTTTTGAGACAAGCTTAATGCATCTCCCAGTAATCAAAACAAATCCCAGTCTCACATGCTCCCTTACTCTGGCAAGACTAATTCACTCATATTCAAAATCCTTGCATCATGAACAGACCCATGAAAGTTAGTATTAATATCAAGGATCATATAATTTGCATCAAATACAATTTGAACATTGACACTGTGATAGTTCTTTCTGTTCACAAACTCATTTTCATACTCACAAGAGGTAACAATTTTTACATAAGTCCCATCTATTATCTCAACTATTCCTGGGAAATTTGCAATAGCCATGAATTTTGCTTGCTTTAAATTTCTGCTGGGTCTGTTGGAAAATTCCATGAATTGGGTAACGATGTTTAGAGTAGCTAAAGCATTCAGAGTTTGGCATTTAACCCTGGTAATTGTAGACTCTGACAGTTCAAAGTAATCACCATTGCACAACTGCATTTTTCAAGTTCCCAAATATCTGAGAGTGGCCATTTCTGGGGTGACTGCTAGCATGGTTGCAATCAGTACGACTTTGTAGTTCCCTCTCAGTAAATCCATCACAAAAACTATTCCTTCATGATTCAGTCTGCATCTCTTGATAAGGTCAGCATCATCATACTTTTGAGAACATTCTTTCATTCACAAAAGGTCCTTGGATGTTGTCTTCATATTTGTTGACATTCAGCCATCAGGGTTGGGTACAAGTGCATGTACTTTTACTTGGACTTGGACTTGGACTTAAGTAAAGATAATCATGTATCTGTACTTGGAGTTTAAAAATTCAATGTTACTTTTACTTGTACTTAGATACAAAGTACTTGGAAATACCAAGTACATTCAGTACAAACAAGTATATTGCACTGAATCAAAAGTTATATACTGTATATAGATTCCAGTGAACTTTGTGATGATAATATTGGTTAAATATGTACATTGAGTACTATGATATTGTAGTGTAATATATGATAAAGGAACATAATTAAATAGTATTTTCTCAATGGGTAACATGCTACAGTAGACAGGGCCAGTACAGCACCACATTACTCAACAAGTGTGAATATGTTTATTACTGTCATCCTAAAATAGAATAAAGGTAGAATTTCCATTTACTTTTCAATAGTGAATCCCACTTTTAACAGTGTACTCATTAATGTGTATGTATGAACACTACTACCTTTCGTGCTTTACGAATCTGTGACTGGAATTATTGTGGTCTTGGACTCAAGTATGTAGTAAAGTGACTGTACTTGTACTTGAAAAATATCCAGGTACTTGGACTTGGACTTAAGTACAATTGCTTGTACATGGACCCAATTCTGTCAGCCATATTAGTTGTTGTTGTCTGAGCACTGTCTTAGCCAGCTTGAGCTACCTCTGGTGGTGGCTTAAATCTTGTCATCTGCTAAGGCAGGGCAAAGTCGCACTCAGCAGATCTGGCGGGTTTGAGACATTTTATAACAGATGCTTAGTAATGGCTTAGCATTTCTTTGAGATAAGACCATGCTTAGCAGCTCTTGTCTCACTCTGGTATCCTAAAACTTATCCATTTTTGTTTTCTTCTTCATGTGTGCATTAACATCATACAAAAATGCTTTTATTCTTTGTAACTGTAATGCTCCCTTTGTGAATGCTCAATAGAAACAGTGAAAAATTTATCAAAAGGCAGGATAAATCTTTGGTTCTTAGCCGAGAACTGTACCTGTTACCAGGACAAATTATTGCACTTTGGACATCAGGATAATGATGATCATCAGATCCCAAGATCATTTGGAGACCTTTGTACTCCCAGTCACTACATAACAACTTTCTTTCCATTTTCTGTTTGTATTCATTATATCCCACATTTCCTCATTAGTCAATTGTGTTATTTACTTTCTGATGGGTATCCAGTCTCCTTGACAAGAATGTTAGTACTAAAGCTCATTTTGCTATTCAGTTTGCTGCTGAGATGATAGAAAGCTTGGCTTAGGAAGTTTCATGTGAGTGTTTCACTAGAACACTAGTTGGCCTGATCACAGTTCATTATCATAGAATAATAAAAAAAAAAAATCTTCATGACAACTAATGATCTTATGAATGCATGAGTGTCTTGCAAAGGCAGTTAACCTGATCCTAGTTGATTATGATTAACAAAAATACAGACTTAAGGCTTCAGATTCGACATTTTCAGCTTGAATTTTCTATCTTTGAAATAACGCTAAAGATCACCTGTACAACAACTAACAATGATATAAATGTTCAAGTGCTATATTTGTTATATTTATTTGCTATATATTTAATATATTTATATATATTTGCTATAATGCTTTCTCTTACCCAATCAAATTTGATCATCATAAACCAACTAATTGATGGTGTAAGGCTTCAAATGCAAAACTATAGTTTTCTAGTTTGAAAACCACTTAAAACATCACATGCCATATTTGACTAAAGTATCAAAACAAATATAATGATGTAAGACTAGAGTTTTTGGGCTTGAAAATTACCAGCAACATTATCTTCAACATCAGTAACAAGCTTACTAATGTATGAATTACAGTAATGTAATTTCTTGACCCTCACATCACACATATTTGTTTGTACTTAGAGAGGAAGGAATAGGCAAAACCAGTTGAGGTATTATCCCTATAAATCTGTATTTATATAGCTTTAATGATTCATATTTAGCTAAGTTCTGGTTTATGATGTAAAATGCTGATCTTATCCTTCCAAGGCAAACAAAAGTACTGTACTGTATTGTGTTTTATAACCCTACATTGTCATATCTGCCACATTCTTTTACTTGAATGGGCCTCTGTTTCATCATGATGCCTATCCATTTGTGCTCTTTTGTTCTCATGTCTTTCGGTCTCAGTGTTTATTTGCTTGATCAATGTTAGTACTATAGTTTTATTGAAGATATCCTAAATGCACCCCCAGATTTTCATCTTAAAATTCTCCATGTGACACAAATCTTTAGTAACTTTTTTTTTTCAGGTTTTATTCCTTCATCACTAGTCTCTCTCTCTCTCTCTCTCTCTCTCTCTCTCTCTCTCTCTCTCTCTCTCTCTCTCTGGTTTCTGATTGTTGTTAATTTATTTTTTTCACATATGCTAATTTTTATCTCATCATAATGATCTGAATTTTCATTGTGGTTATAATTACCCTGGCATCTGGCATGCCTTTTTTGGTGTTCTGATGAAATCTCCATAATCTATCATCTTTGTCCCATGTCTACTCTCTTATCCAGGTATATCTGTGGATCATCTTTTGTTTGGATCCAACTCTTTAGTAATGTGAACTTCCCTCTTTTAGCACATATGGTTGCTGCTCTATCCCTATTCTTATTCTTCTAGTGGTATACCCCATTCTCCAATCAATGCACCACATCTAGATTTTCAGTTCATAGTTTAGCATTCATGTTTGATTATTTGATCACAGAGAATTATTTAAGCAAAGATTAGTCATTAATGTTCTGTCTTTTTGCAGGTGGGACACACAAGGGGATTTCACAACAACACATCCACTACCTGGTGTCAAAGTAAAGCTGTATACAGAATCAGCATCTATGCTTTCCCTAGATGATAAGGAACTAGGCAAGGTTGTTCTACATCCCACAGCCATGTCATCCAAGGTCAGTTAAGAAATTTTATTGAAAATTTCTCTTTGTAAATATTCATACTTGCCATAACTTTATTATTGGTCTTCATACAAGTGAGTTATGTTCTTTAAAAACATTACTAAAATTTAATATTTTTTCTTTGAATGCACATTTCATTGCTTTTAGATAAATATTTTGAAATTTTCATTTATAAGTATGAATTTTGCAATTGTACATTAGGACAAAGGATAAAATAATTTTATTCATAGCCTTGAAAACTTATAAATTGTATGTTTTTTTTTTTTTATGTAGGAAGGACACTGGCCAAGGGCAACAAAAATTTAATAAAAAAATGCCCACTGAAATGCCAGTCCCATAAAAGGGTCAAAGCAGTGGTCAAAAATTGATGAATAAATATCTTGAAACCTCCCTCTTGAAGGAATTCAAGTCATAGGAAGGTGGAAATACAGAAGTAGGCAGGGAGTTCTAGAGTTTATCAGAGAAAGGGATGAATGACTGAGAATACTGGTTAACTCTTGCGTTAGAGAGGTGGACAGAATAGGGGTGAGAGAAAGAAGAAAGTCTTGTGCAGTGAGGCCGCGGAAGGAGGGGAGGCATGCAGTTAGCAACATCAGAAGAGCAGTTAGCATGAAAATAGCGGTAGAAGACAGCTAGATATGCAACATTGCGGTGATGAGAGAGAGGCTGAAGACAGTCAGTTAGAGGAGAGGAGTTGATGAGACGAAAAGCTTTTGATTCCACCCTGTCTAGAAGAGCAGTATGAGTGGAACCCCCCCCCCCCCCCCAGACATGTGAAGCATACTCCATACATGGACAGATAAGGCCCTTGTACAGAGCAGCTGGGGGGATGAGAAAAACTGGCGGAGATGTCTCAGAACACCTAACTTCATAGAAGCTGTTTTAGCTAGAGATGAGATGTGAAGTTTCCAGTTCAGATTATAAGTAAAGGACAGACCGAGGATGTTCAGTGTAGAAGAGGGGGACAGTTGAGTGTCATTGAAGAAGAGGGGATAGTTGTCTGGAAGGTTGTGTCGAGTTGATAGATGCAGGAATTGAGTTTTTGAGGCATTGAACAATACCAAGTTTGCTCTGCCCCAATGAGAAATTTTAGAAAGATTAGAAGTCAAGCGTTCTGTGGCTTCCCTGTGTGATATGTTTACCTCCTGAAGGGTTGGATGTCTATGAAAAGACATGGAAAAGGGCAGGGTGGTATCATGAGCGTAGGAGTGGATAGGACAAGAAGTTTGGTTTAGAAGATCATTAATGAATAATAAGAAGAGAGTGGGTGACAGGACAGAACCCTGAGGAACACCACTGTTAATAGATTTAGGAGAAGAACAGTGACCGTCTACCACAGCAGCAATAGAACGGTCAGAAAGGAAACTTGAGATGAAGTTACAGAGAGAAGGATAGAAACCATAGGAGGGTAGTTTGGAAATCAAAGCTTTGTGCCAGAGTCTATCAAAAGCTTTTGATATGTCCAAGGTAACAGCAAAAGTTTCACCAAAATCTTTAAAAGAGGATGACCAAGACTCAGTAAGGAAAGCCAGAAGATCACCAGTAGAGCGGCCTTGACAGAAGCCATACTGGCGATCAGATAGAAGGTTGTGAAGTGATAGATGTTTAAGAATCTTCCTGTTGAGGATAGATTCAAAAACTTTAGATAGGCAGGAAATTAAAGCAATAGGACGGTAGTTTGAGGGATTAGAACGGTCACCCTTTTTAGGAACAGGTTGAATGTAGGCAAACTTCCAGCAAGAAGGAAAGTTAGATGTTGACAGACAGAGCTGAAAGAGTTTGACCAGGCAAGGTGCAAGCACAGAGGCACAGTTTTGGAGAACAATAGGAGGGACCCCATCAGGTCCATGAGCCTTCCGAAGGTTTAGGCCAGCAAGGGCATGGAAAACATCATTGCGAAGAATTTTATTACGTGGCATGAAGTAGTTAGAGGGTGGAGGAGGAGGAACAAGCCCAGAATAGTCCAAGGTAGAGTTTTTAGCAAAGGTTTGAGCGAAGAGTTCAGCTTTAGAAATAGATGTGATAGCAGTGGTGCCATCTGGTTGAAATAGAGGAGGGAAAGAAGAAGAAGCAAAGTTATTGGAGATATTTTTGGCTAGATGCCAGAAATCACAAGGGGAGTTAGATCTTGAAAGGTTTTGACATTTTCTGTTAATGAAGGAGTTTTTGGCTAGTTGGAGAACAGACTTGGCATGGTTCCAGGCATAAATATAAAGTGCATGAGATTCAGGTGATGGAAGGCTTAAGTACCTTTTGTGGGCCACCTCTCTATCATGTATAGCACGAGAACAAGCTGTGTTAAACCAAGGTTTAGAAGGTTTAGGACGAGAAAAAGAATGAGGAATGTATGCCTCCATGCCAGACACTATCACCTCTGTTATGCGCTCAGCACACAAAGACGGGTCTCTGACACGGAAGCAGTAGTCATTCCAAGGAAAATCAGCAAAATACCTCCTCAGGTCCCCCCAACTAGCAGAGGCAAAACGCCAGAGGCACCTTCGCTTAGGGGGATGCTGAGGAGGGATTGGAGCAATAGGACAAGATATAGATATGAGATTGTGATCAGAGGAGCCCAACAGAGAAGAAAGGGTGACAGCATAAGCAGAAGGATTAGAGGTCAGGAAAAGGTCAAGAATGTTGGGCGTATCTCCAAGACGGTCAGGAATACGAGTAGGGTGTTGCACCAATTGCTCTAGGTCATGGAGGATAGCAAAGTTGTAGGCTAGTTCACCAGGATGGTCAGTGAAGGGAGAGGAAAGCCAAAGCTGGTGGTGAACATTGAAGTCTTCAAGAATGGAGATCTCTGCAAAAGGGAAGAGGGTCAGAATGTGTTCCACTTTGGAAGTTAAGTAGTCAAAGAATTTCTTATAATCAGAGGAGTTAGGTGAGAGGTATACAGCACAGATAAATTTAGTATGAGAGTGACTCTGTAGTCGTAGCCAGATGGTGGAAAACTCAGGAGATTCAAGAGCGTGGGCACGAGAGCAGGTTAAGTCATTGCGCACATAAACGCAGCATCCAGCTTTGGATAAAAAATGAGGATAGAGAAAGTAGGAGGGAACAGAAAAGGGGCTACTGTCAGTTGCCTCAGACATCTGAGTTTCAGTGAGGAAAAGAAGATGAGGTTTAGAAGAGGAGAGGTGGTGTTCTACAGATTGAAAATTAGATCTTAGACTCCGACTCCGAGGGACTCCGAGGCTGGTGTAGGAATCGGCATGATGATTTTGAAATTTTTGAGTGAAGGTTGTGTGTGTTATTAGGTGCTTGTAGTTTTGTGTGGAGGAAGAGAGTTGTCTTTAGAGGGCAGGCTGTGACTGCCCCCTTGTGTTGTGAGACACAAAGGGAAACGTTCAGTGAGGTCACAGCTGAGTTTAATGATAAGTTCACAGCACTCCCTGAACAGTGCTTTAGACCTCACTGGGAGTAATTATCGTTTCGGCAGGTGTCTACTGCCTCCTCCTGCCATGTTCATAGATCAATGTTTGTACTTTTCTAGTTTCCTAAACTAAAAGCTCAGGTGCTACATATTGCACCTATTGCATTAATGTCCTGATCCAAATAATTTATATGATTAACATATTTTGGTAACACTGATTATCTGAAATCAAAATAATTCTCCAATCATTGGTATCTTCAAAAAGAAAAAAAAAAAAATCGCTGGATTATAACAGTATGCATGAATGTTTTAGAGCATACAGTGTGATCTACACCACATGACTGGGGCCATTCCTTTATGGATTCTTTGCTTGAAACCCAACTTAAACATATATCTCATTTCAATTAGTTCTTAATGATGGATAGATTCTAATCACATCCTTTGAGAAGTCCTGTTTGTCTCCACAAATTAAAATCAAGATTGTAAGTTAAGCTGACACCTAAATATGTGCCTGATGCTATTGTAGTCAATACTATTTAACAATGCAGATAAGAAATCTCAATTTGGCACCATCTACATGATCATTTATGATTTAACAAAGGACACTACAGTACATAATACCATAGGAGTCTTTGAAGCTTCCTGTTAACTGAGATTACAAAAATAATTTTGTCATATCATTTTCAAATTTCACTGATTTGCAACCAGGCTGGCACTGTTGCCATCCACCACTCTGACCATGAAACATGTCTTATCATTATCTGATTCCAATGCAATAGATGAACACTGTGAAAGCAGGTTTTTTGAACAGGTTACTGGTTCCAACTTAACACCAAGTAAATGTATGTACATGTGATAAAAACAGGTTCAGGAGTTTTGACACTTGCATCTGCTTTCAATCTGTTCTCCTGTTTCTCAGACAATTGTTATTACTGATCCACTTCAGAAGTGTAATTTCTAATCATAAAATTCTTTGAAAGACCATCAGAATGTGATAAAAGGCACAGACACCATGCCAACAGAAATATAATGGATAAATTAGAGGCTGAATTATTCATGACACAATAATCGACATTCAAAGGCTGCATACAAGAACTTATATATCAGTTTGTAATAAAGATCAAATTTTACCTCCTAGAAATACCAACAATTATTCAGCTTCTTTTTCAAATTCCACAGCTGTCTCTCTTGTCTTACACTCAGTAACCTTTAAAACTGAGAAGAATAGTTCCCTATAGTTCTCAAGATAATTTTAGTTAGATTTTGATGTATGATATCAGGAACTATATAAAAGTATAGGCACAAAACATTGTAACATAGTGGCATTTTATTTACATTAAAGAGTATGAACATAAATATAAGGATGTCATTATCATTGCAGGTACCTGAATGGTACAAGATGCAAGTTCCAAAAAATTCACCTGAAAATAATCTTAGAATTAAGATTGCTGTCAGAATGGATAAACCACAAAACTTAAAACATTGTGGGTAAGTGTTTACATTATCATCATTATTGTATGGCTATTGAATCTTGTATGTATTTTTATTGATATATTATTAAATACTTGTATTGCAAGCTGCATAATGAGTGTCATGAAATTCATCCATTTTTTTCTATACACAAGGTTAAATTTTATTAAAATCTCACTCGACAGCCATCTGTATGCTCTAGGGAAGAGTTGCTGGAAAAAGTGGAAGAAACGGTATTTTTGTTTAGTACAAGTGTCCCAGTACACATTTGCCATGTGTAGCTACAGAGAGAAGAAAAGCGAACCCACGGAGATGATGCAGCTGGACGGGTATACAGTGGACTACATTGAGGCAGTGTCAGGTAATGCTACATTCTGTTGGATGATATTCACATATATTGGCTGCAAAATTCTTTGATCTCTAGATATAAACATCATCAAGAAGATAAATAGTATTATTTATTGAAATTTATTAAGACATTAGTTAAGCATCAAACAACACAAATATTTTTTTTTTCCAATAAGTAATTTTTGTTGCTAAAAAAAATCTAGCATTTATTTTTTACTCATTGCAATACATGTTGTTTCATTAGTGCTGCACTTAATTGAATCATAGCCAAAATTCTTGTATGAAAGAAAATCCTTTGGAATATGTTCCTTTCACACCTCTTGGTGCTGAGAGACATTTTTCTTTTAACTTGTCTTGAGAGGAAGGTAGTCTTTTACATGACTTATACAGTATGACTAATTGCTGCTTTTATGATATATAAAATGTATAAACCTATAAGACACACCTTCATTTATGAATATGTAAAAGCAAACTCTTTCTATGTTCATTAATCACCACTGATATAATTTGACAGAAAATTAAGTGTATGGTGCAGATGCATTAAGCAGAATCATCTGATCATAATTTTTGGATGTGATCTCAACTGATAACATGAATTAAGTAGTGGCAGCAACCTGGACTTCCAGGCATTAGTTCATGAAGCAGCATCTGCATGCTACAAATGGCAAGACCAACCCAAAGCAGACACTTCCAAAACAAAACATTCTGTTATGAATGATAAAGTTTTAGTATGGTACAATGGAGGAAAATTCCCATTCATACTGATGGTGTGGAGTATGGAGGTTAAACTGGAAAAGACAATCATTTTACAGTTCCAGAGATGGCATATTGATTATCATCTGATTGTTGGGATCCTCAATGTTAGTGCACATTTTAATTCAAACAGCCTTTTTACAGAAATGGCAACCAGGCTGACCTCAGTAATACTTTTCTCTCATTCACAAAAAGTCTTTTATTTAATTTCATCCATGATGTGACACATATGGAGAAAGTTGATGCAAAAAGAGTAAGGCAGGCTTTACAACAAGCTTCAGTTGTACATTGTAATGGTGATCTCTAATAAAAGTTAGTACATATTCAAGCTAATTCAGTTTAATAGATGGAACCAATCCATCCAAAAAGAGATTTGTGAGGGTAAAGCTCATCAATAAACTGAAGACAGGAAGATTTTTTGTAATGGGCATGACAAGTAAAAATTTGGAATGAACATTTTTTTCCCTCATTCAAATTGCATACAGTCAGCTGATTTAGCACAGAGGGCATTGGAAATCTCAGAACCAGGCTCAGTTCATGTGATATGAACCATACATTGTCCCTTTCTGCTCCATACTCCTGACCAAGACAGACATATCACCACTCTTCTGGTATGCCCCACTAGAGGTTGAAGTTCCAGCTAAAGCCAGTTTGCCATATGGATTTTTTTTTTTTTTTTTTTTTTTTTTTTTTTTTTTTTTGTGTGTGTGTGTGTGTGTGTGTAATATTGTGGCAGGTCTTTAGGGGTAGGGTTTAGTGCCAAAAGTTGATCTCTTACAATTAGAATATTTTGAGTGGAGTCCAGAAGCTGTTATAGTCCAGCTTTGAGTGAGTGCATGACTCTGCTATTTGTTGTGTTGTCTGTCTGGAGTTTGGCTTCATCATAGTAGGGTTATTCCAGTTTTGTTATGTGAAGTTTTGTGGTGTCTGCAGTTTGAGTGTGGTGGTGTGGCCATGTGGCCATAATGTACTCCCTTTTCTTTCACAGCTTCAAATAACAAGTGATATATATATATATATATATATATATATATATATATATATATATATATATATATATATATATATATACAGTAAAACCCCTCACATCCGGCATTCGAGTATCCGGCAGCTTCAAGTATCCGGCACATTTTTCCCAGAGCCCTAAAATCAATAAAAAGTCAATGTGTACTTATAAAATCAATTAAAATTCCCGTGCGAGGCATACTTTGTCCCCTCACCACCAGGGCGCACTGCTTCCCGCCACCCATGGCCCACTGCACTGTGTTTACTCAGTGACTCAGTCCCGCGTGTGCACTGTTTATTGCCTGACACCTTCATCATGTCTAAAGTTGTAGAAAAGAGGAAGTGTGTTGTGCTTACACTTAAGCAACTGATCAGATCAGCTGATCTTTGTTATGGTAAGATGCATAAGTGTAGGGTGGTGATTGTGGACATAATTTCACTTCTATTCAAGTATCCGGCAATATTCAAGTATCTGGCATGTCAGCAGTCCCGTTGATGCCGGATAAGAGGGATTTTACTGTATATATATACGAGTATATATATATATATATATATATATATATATATATATATATATATATATATATATATATATATATATATATACATACATACATACATACATACATACATACATACATATATATATATATATATATATATATATATATATATATATATATATATATATATATATATATATATATATATATATATATATATATATATATATATATATATATATATATATAGAAACCATTGTCGCATGCTTGCTCCTCCTTCCTTCTGGTCCTCACACATTAATTGTTATTTGTGATATGATACTGTGTCAAGTCATGTATCTGCAGACTCTCTTGCCATCTCATGCTGAAAATTTTGACCATTTCTTCACCTCTCACATTATATTTATTTATTTATTACTATTATTAGTATTTATTTATTATTATTTTTTTTAATGATGGTTTCTGCTTGCTCACATTGCTGTCCTTGTCCTCTCTATGCTCTCCTTTTTATGCTTTTGTGCATAATTTACTTGTTCATATTAATCTATCAGTAAAATCAGAAGTAGTCAGGAGATCAATCATAGAAGTGTCAGAAAATATGTAAAACTTTTACATATATGTGACCTTTAAAGTTACAAGGAAACATACTCATCTTAGCCTAACTTGTTGAATTATGAATACAATTTCATAATGAGAATTATTTGTTTTATTTGTTGATATATTAAAGTGGAATTGTTTATATTTATAGAATATGTTTCAGCTGCATGGTTTTTCAGAAATATAAATTATATTATCATGAAAATTTGATTATTTTAATTAAATTGTTTATTTTTTGAATTAGTCATGATAAGGCATTACTTTATCACTATTACATGATCAACAATTAATTTTGTCAGTATTTGAAATTTGTTAATTTTTTTATTGTATTCTTAAATCTTAATATTTTTCAGCTCAGCTTATGGTTGGAATGGTTAAGTGCTAAAATCAAATGCTGCTGTATTTCCATGCATGCCATTACAGTAGACAGAGCATGATAATAGAGCAGCATCTCTTTGTTTTTTCATTCTTTATAGCCCCCTCTTCAAAATTTTATGCTTTTCATGCATTCAGTCAGATTGCTTAATTATTATTAGTAATAGCTGAATTATAAATATACCAATAACTCTAGAAAAAAATGGAAGTAAATAAGGAAAAGATTCCATTTGTTCTGCCATGGAACTTCAATGCAGTTCGAGCAATAGTTTTTATTTCCATGTTCTTCCAAAACTGGATTGGAAAGCCAGGTAATAGAGTATGAATTCATGTAGCATACCTGACTCATAGTACAGTGTTGATGAAATTCCAGTCCATAGCACATAGATGCAACATCCAGCTTTGGATTGAAAGTGAAGGTAAAGAAACTTGGAGGGAACAGAATTTCCTCAGACATGTGTTTCAGTTAAGAAAAGGAGATGAAGAGAGGTTGTTTCACAAATTGAAAATTAGATCTAATGCTGTAAATGATGAAGTGTAGAAAAAATTGAGGCATTGTCAAGACACTTTGACTTGGTACTAGAAGAGCAGTCTGACCTGGGGACATTAATCCCCAGAAAGACATTAATCCCCCTTTCCAGAAAGGGAATCTGAGGCTGACTGTATTATTTGAATTATTTTTATTTTTTAAATTTTGAATGAAAGATTTACAGGCTTTGAGTGCATGTATAGTGTTATGTGAAGGAAGAGAATTATATTTAGAGGTCAGGCTGTGATTGCTTCCCTTTGTTTTGTGAGACACAAAGAGAAACATTCAAGGAGGACACAGCTGAATCAGAAGCATCCACAGCACCCACCTATGCCAGTGCTTACGAGACCTTCCTTGGAGTAATTACCATTTCAGCAGGTGTATACTGCCTCCTCCTTCAATTTTTTATGTAAGATACTAGATACCTATCACTATTGAAAACATTTAGATAAAAAAACAGGATGTACCTGTGCAACATTAAATAAGTAGTGGATGCATATTGCTCTATGAAGTATGTATTAGTAATGGTATGAGTAGGATATAATATATCATCTTGCCACAAACAATTAAGTGGGTTTTGAGCTATTGATTTTTAAAGATCTAAAAAAATAGTTGAGCATTACACATCTATAGGATCACCTGTATTTGAGATCATAAGAAGATATTGTATATTTTGTTATGTGTTTATTTATTTACTTATCTCATCCCCCCCCAAAAAAAAAAAAAATCTCATCTTTCAGATGCTAACTTTGAAGTTCCTGTTTGCCCAGTATGAATTATTACTCTGATGTTGGGAATCCAACTTGTGTAACATTTCTAAAGAAGACAAAAAAAAAGTTATCATCACTTCCTCTTTAACTTTTCTATTTTCACTTACATAATTTTCTTTGGACTAAATGATGTCCTAGATTACTTGTTGCCAGTGCTTTTACCTGCATTTCAAGAGACACTGCTGTTGTTGTTGTTGGAGGGAATGAAGGCATTTCATAGTTAGGTAAACACATATGTGAGTGGAGGGAGGCTTTAATGAGAGTGGAAGTGGGATAGGTATTGGGTGATGTTTCATGTTTGTTTAGTATACTTATTTATAGTTGTATGAATGAGGGAAATAAAAGCTAAAGTGGTAGAAATCTTGAACCATTTAGAATAGGATTGTGATAATGTGTTTGTTAGCAGATGACATTGTTGTCTGCATAGAGTGTAAGGTAACCTCAGAGAATGGTAGATGAATTTTATATTATGTATTTGTGTGAAATGGAAACTGAAGGTGAATATCAGAAAGAAAATGAAATGGTTCTTGAGAGAAAAAGACATAGATGTATGATATTAGTATACATATTGTGTTAGTTGTCACCAGAAGATACTGTACGTGTAACAGGTAGCATAGGTGCCCAGCAGGTAGAATATCCCATGTTTGATCCCCAGGCAGTCCTTGCTTTTCTGGTGAGACTTAATAGCTCCAGTGAGGAGGATCTGCAGGGCACACAATCTCCCAGTCAGTGCATGTGATGTGGCCTGTGTGTGAGTTGTTACCAGAGTGTACCATGATCCAGTGGATAGCATAGCCACCCAGCAAGCAGAAGGTCCTGGGTTCAGTCCCCAGGGTGTGCCTGTGTGTGAAACTCCCTAGCTTCAACACCTAACTTATAGGATGAGTGTACCAGCAGTAGTAGGTTGTGAAATAGTTCTAGGAGACAGAATGAAGGATTTATAAAAGAGCAGTGCTAAGGATATGAAATGGGGAAATATGCCATTGGAAGTAGAGAATGTTAATTGGAAGGATTATGAAAGAAAAATACCCCTTGAGATCAAGAAGTTTAAGGAAAAGTATTATTCTATTAATATTCATGTATGAATCAGAGGCTTAAATATGGAACAAAGCTCAGCATTCAAGAGTACAGTGATGCCCTACATATTTGCAGTTCAGTATTTGTGGTTTCCCATATTTGGAGATTTTTTTTCCTAATCTAATTTAACTAATGGGGAGTTTTCAGAGTTGCCAGATGTCAATCTTTTGGCCCAAAGAGCCTGGATTATTCTTTCAATTATTGTAAATTACAGTAACCCTCAATATAACAAACATGTGGGGCGAGGTGGGTCGCTAAAGGTGAAAATTCAATATATATATATATATATATATATATATATATATATATATATATATATGTGTGTGTGTGTGTGTGTGTGTGTGTGTGTGTGTGTGTGTGTGGAGAGAGAGAGAGAGAGAGAGAGAGAGAGAGAGAGAGAGAGAGAGAGGGGGGGGGGGCAGGAGGAAGCAGGGAGCAGGCTTAAAGGGGTTGTTATACCTGAAATTTGGTAAACAGAGATTTGTTATATTGAGGGTTTACTGTACATATCAGTTTAGTCCCCTTTCATTTTAAAGTGTACTAAATTCTTTTAACTGAAAATTATGTAGAATACATATAATAATTGTTACTTATTGTGTTAAAATGAATTTTAAATGTGCTTAATAAATGTGATATGTATATTTTATGATTTAAACTATAACCATAGGTATTTCTGAGCTTTATAGGGGTGGTTTCCCATATTTGTGGATTTTCACTATTCATGGGAAGTTTTGGAACAGCTCCTGCAAATAGTGCACGAACACTGTATGTTTTAGAAGTGAGCTATCAAAGAGGAGCATATGGACTGACAAGTTAGAAGAGTAAGAGTATTGAAGAAGTATATGAAAGATGGAGTATGGGAACCTACATATATGGAATGAGGTGTGGAACAGTGGAGTGGGTTTAAGTAAATACTTGGGATGGCTTGGCCACATTGAAAGAATGAAGAATAAATAGTTTGTAAAGAAAGTATTCAGTGTCATGCAAAACTGAGGGTGAAAGGATAAGGTAAGGAAATACATGTGTGAAAGCGATGCTAGTTGAGGTTATATCAATCACAGTGTTCTTTTCTTTTCCTTAAGTATAATGAAAGATGTGGTCTAAGCTGTTGTGATACAAGGATTATATATATAGCTGAGACAATATTACTGTGTGGATATAAATGGATGTTGTCATTAAGAGAATATGCTGTGAGTACTTTTTTTTTTTTTTTTTTTTTTTTTTTTATGTAGGAAGGATACTGGCCAAGGGCAACAAAAATCTAATAAAAAAAAAATGCCCACTGAAATGCCAGTCCCTTAAAAGGGTCAAAGCAGTGGTCAAAAATTGGTGGATAAGTGTCTTGAAACCTCCCTCCTGAAGGAATTCAAGTCATAGGAAGGTGGAAATACAGAAGCAGGCAAGGAGTTCCAGAGTTTACCAGAGAAAGGGATGAATGATTGAGAATACTGGTTAACTCTTGCGTTAGAGAGGTGGACAGAATAGGAGTGAGAGAAAGAAGAAAGTCTTGTGCAGCGAGGCCGCGGGAGGAGGGGAGGCATGCAGTTAGCAAGATCAGAAGAGCAGTTGGCATGAAAATAGCGGTAGAAGACAGCTAGATATGCAACATTGCGGCGGTAAGAGAAGGGCTGAAGACAGTCAGTTAGAGGAGAGGAGTTGATGAGACGAAAAGCTTTTGATTCCACCCTGTCTAGAACAGCAGTATGAGTGGAACCCCCCCAGACATGTGAAGCATACTCCATACATGGACGGATAAGGCCCTTGTACAGAGTTAGCAGCTGGGGGGGTGAGAAAAACTGGCGGAGACGTCTCAGAACACCTAACTTCATAGAAGCTGTTTTAGCTAGAGATGAGATGTGAAGTTTCCAGTTCAGATTATAAGTAAAGGACAGACCGAGGATGTTCAGTGTAGAAGAGGGGGACAGTTGAGTGTCATTGAAGAAGAGGGGATAGTTGTCTGGAAGATTGTGTCGAGTTGATAGATGGAGGAATTGAGTTTTTGAGGCATTGAACAATACCAAGTTTGCTCTGCCCCAATCAGAAATTTTAGAAAGATCAGAAGTCAGGCGTTCTGTGGCTTCCCTGCGTGATATGTTTACCTCCTGAAGGGTTGGACGTCTATGAAAAGACGTGGAAAAGTGCAGGGTGGTATCATCAGCATAGGAGTGGATAGGACAAGAAGTTTGGTTTAGAAGATCATTAATGAATAATAAGAAGAGAGTGGGTGACAGGACAGAACCCTGAGGAACACCACTGTTAATAGATTTAGGAGAAGAACAGTGACCGTCTACCACAGCAGCAATAGAACGGTCAGAAAGGAAACTTGAGATGAAGTTACAGAGAGAAGGATAGAAATCGTAGGAGGGTAGTTTGGAAATCAAAGCTTTGTGCCAGACTCTATCAAAGGCTTTTGATATGTCCAAGGCAACAGCAAAAGTTTCACCAAAGTCACTAAAAGAGGATGACCAAGACTCAGTAAGGAAAGCCAGAAGATCACCAGTAGAGCGGCCTTGACGGAACCCATACTGGCGATCAGATAGAAGGTTGTGAAGTGATAGATGTTTAAGAATCTTCCTGTTGAGGATAGATTCCAAAACTTTAGATAAGCAGGAAATTAAAGCAATAGGACGGTAGTTTGAGGGATTAGAACGGTCACCCTTTTTAGGAACAGGTTGAATGTAGGCAAACTTCCAGCAAGAAGGAAAGGTAGATGTTGACAGACAGAGCTGAAAGAGTTTGACTAGGCAAGGTGCAAGCACGGAGGCACAGTTTTGGAGAACAATAGGAGGGACACCATCAGGTCCATAAGCCTTCCGAGGGTTTAGGCCAGCGAGGGCATGGAAAACATCATTACGAAGAATTTTAATACGTGGCATGAAGTAGTCAGAGGGTGGAGGAGAGGGAGGAACAAGCCCAGAATCGACCAAGGTAGAGTTTTTAGCAAAGGTTTGAGCAAAGAGTTCAGCTTTAGAAATAGATGTGATAGCAGTGGTGCCATCTGGTTGAAGTAGAGGAGGGAAAGAAGAAGAAGCAAAGTTATTGGAGATATTTTTGGCTAGATGCCAGAAATCACGAGGGGAGTTAGATCTTGAAAGGTTTTGACATTTTCTGTTAATGAAGGAGTTTTTGGCTAGTTGGAGAACAGACTTGGCATGGTTCCGGGCAGAAATATAAAGTGCATGAGATTCTGGTGAAGGAAGGCTTAAGTACCTTTTGTGGGCCACCTCTCTATCATGTATAGCACGAGAACAAGCTGTGTTAAACCAAGGTTTAGAAGGTTTAGGACGAGAAAAAGAGTGAGGAATGTACGCCTCCATGCCAGACACTATCACCTCTGTTATGCGCTCAGCACACAAAGACGGGTCTCTGACACGGAAGCAGTAGTCATTCCAAGGAAAATCAGCAAAATACCTCCTCAGGTCCCCCCAACTAGCAGAGGCAAAACGCCAGAGGCACCTTCGCTTAGGGGGATCCTGAGGAGGGATTGGAGTGATAGGACAAGATAAAGATATGAGATTGTGATCGGAGGAGCCCAACGGAGAAGAAAGGGTGACAGCATAAGCAGAAGGATTAGAGGTCAGGAAAAGGTCAAGAATGTTGGGCATATCTCCAAGACGGTCAGGAATACGAGTAGGGTGTTGCACCAATTGCTCTAGGTCATGGAGGATAGCAAAGTTGTAGGCTAGTTCACCAGGATGGTCAGTGAAGGGAGAGGAAAGCCAAAGCTGGTGGTGAACATTGAAGTCTCCAAGAATGGAGATCTCTGCAAAAGAGAAGAGGGTCAGAATGTGCTCCACTTTGGAAGTTAAGTAGTCAAAGAATTTCTTATAGTCAGAGGAGTTAGGAGAGAGGTATACAGCACAGATAAATTTAGTATGAGAATGACTCTGTAGTCGTAGCCAGATGGTGGAAAACTCGGAAGATTCAAGAGCGTGGGCACGAGAGCAGGTTAAGTCATTGCGCACACAAACGCAGCATCCAGCTTTGGATCAAAAATGAGGATAGAGAAAGTAGGAGGGAACAGAAAAGGGGCTACTGTCAGTTGCCTCAGACACCTGAGTTTCAGTGAGGAAAAGAAGATGAGGTTTAGAAGAGGAGAGGTGGTGTTCTACAGATTGAAAATTAGATCTTAGACCGCGAATGTTGCAGAAGTTAATGAAGAAAAAGTTGAGGGGGGTGTCAAGACACTTAGTGTCGTCAACGGAAAGGCAGTCCGACCTGGGGACATTTATGGTCCCCTCCCCAGATGGGGACTCCGAGGCTGGTGTAGGAGTCGCCATGATTTTAAAATTTTTTGAGTGAAGGGTGTGTGTGTTATTAGGTGCTTGTAGTTTTGTGTGGAGGAAGAGAGTTGTCTTTAGAGGGCAGGCTGTGACTGCCCCCTTGTGTTGTGAGACACAAAGGGAAACGTTCAGTGAGGTCACAGCTGGGTTTAATGATAAGTTCACAGCACCCCCTGAACAGTGCTTTAGACCTCACTGGGAGTAATTATCATTTCGGCAGGTGTCTACTGCCACCACTTGTGTAAATTAAGCAATGAATGATATTGCTATGAATTGTAGTGATGGGACAATTGAATACTGACCAAAATCTATTCAAATCAAGGTGATCTTGGCATGTAGAATAGATGCAGAATATGGTCTTCGAGAACAAAGATATACTGGGCTTTATTCATTGTCACATTCTTGGGAGAGAAGTACAGACCACATCATTTGGCTGGACTGCTGAAGCACCCACACGCCCTCAAATTCAGTGTGTTTTAATTGTGTTGATTGTGTAGGCAAGGTCAATAGAGGAGTGGCATCTGATACCCATTGCACAACTGTGGATGCTCTGAATTGTGGACTTATTAGACCACATCAGTCTTCCGTGATCCAGGAAGCATAGTTCTTGGCAAAAGCAAGTCTTTCCTTCTTCATACAATCCACCGGAAATTATTTGCTTGCTTCACTGCAGGCTGGGAGGTGCAGGTCTTTCTGGAGGTAATGCTGTATGCAGCAAGCAGATGCATCTTTCAGTAAACCTGGGTGGCATTCCTTTAGTTCTGCAGCTGTCACTTTTCTCTGCAGAAGATTGTCTGTTGGTTTGGTAGTCTTGCATGGCAGACCAGAACGTGTTTTTGCAAGGGGAACAACATTAGCAAGGAGGCCATGAGCTGCTGGCAACAGAGTTGTGACACTGGATTTTGGACCGCCAGAACATCAACAAATTTCTTAGATCAGTACATCACTGCACCAAAAATGAGTCAGACAGACACAAAATATCCCAAATCCTAGACACTAGTGGACACAACCCAAAGAAAGTGTCATCCTAGTTGCTGTCTGAGGGCCAATTTCACAGTTGCTTCCTTTTGTTGTGATTTTTACCAATGACTGATCTCTACCACCAACAACAAATCCGATTTCATACTTGTTTTTTTAATGTTTTGTTTACTTTGATCTGTACCAGAAATTGGAACCTTTGGTAATGCTGACTTGGTAGCTGCTTGGTCTCCCCAATGGAGCTTGGCAGTGCATTTATTTTTTGCAAATAGCACAAAGTCTTATCCTTTTGTAGTTGTATTATTTCCTAAATTATATACTACTAATGATAAATAATAGTGATATGATAGAATTTAAGAAAAATTTGGATGGCAGCATGAACTCACTTCACCAGTTGATGAAAACTTCACTACCTGTCACCCTTATTTCATTTCCTACCCCTACTAAGTCAAACTCCAGTAATAATCCTTACATACATATAAGGTATATGGAATTTGTCTTCTAAAAGAAATATTGGATAATAATGAAATAATATTACTGTTTTCATCAGAGGGTTAGGTTTGTTAGGCTAGGTTTAGATTAATTCAGTTCATAGATTTTGCTGTTTATCCCTTCATTGTGGATATTATGATGAAAAAATCATAATTTGCCCAGAAATAAATATATATAGTAACTGTCTCAGAATTAGTAGGCTTGAATGATTTCCAATAAACCCGAAATATTTAAATTTAACAGTGTATGTGTACAGCAATGAGGGAACGAGAAATAGATGATTTATTATGTGCCTGGTTGGTAGAAGCAGTTTGAAGAATGTCAGATAGTTATTCAAAGGGAAGGATTTAAATCACAAAATGTAACCATAATAATGGATATGCCATGTTGAAGGCATCACTGATGTATTTCCACGCCTTTCTCTTTTTTTTTTTTTTTTTTTTTTTTTTTTTTTTTTTTTGTGCTGGCATGGTAAGTTCTTTTGTCAAGAACTGACTAGTTTTGTCTAATGATGTCACACCGGCTTACCAACATTACCGAATCAGCAGTCTTTGTTTTTTAGGATTGTTACCAGGTTCGGGATTATCAAAACCATGAAAATAATGAATCTGAAATCTGATTGTGGTGTCAGTAATGCCTGTTACCAAGTTGGTAAAGCTTTTAATTAGGAATGTTACCAAGCAATTGTGTGGCCCTGAGAGAGTGTGGGGAGGCAGCTACCCACCTAACAGGCTCACACTCCATTATATAAATGTTCGATCTCACTGGAAAATAATCTCATCACTGTAAGTGCAAGAAACACAAAATGAAGCCAGATCACATTACCATGTGTTTTCAATGGAGAAGCCTGGCTTTTTTTTTTCAATGACTGCATTTACTTCTGGAATAAAGAAATATGATCACATACATGCAAAGTTTTTTTTATGCTATTAATCTTCACACTTAATGCAATATACATATCTCCATATATGTAGATGTAGATTATGTATTGCTCATTGTCTTTTCATATGTTGTAGGATATAATTGCATGCAATCAACCTAAAATACAATGATATACAAGTATATCTTTTCTGTTTCTGTCAATGCATTTCATGCTCTAAATTCTGACATGTTTTTATGAACTTAAAAGATTAAGACATTTATGTGGATGATATGCCCAACATTCTTGACCTTTTCCTAACCTCTAATCCTTCTGTTTATGCTGTTACCCTCTCTTCTCTGTTGGGTTCCTCAGATCACAATCTCATATCTGTAACTTGTCTTATCGCTCCAATCCCTCCTCAGGATCCCCCTAAGTAGAGGTGCCTCTGGCATTTTGCCTCTGCTAGCTGGAGGGACCTGAGGAGGTATTTTGCTGATTTTCCATGGAATGACTACTGCTTCCATGTCAGAGATCTGTCTCTGTGTGCTGAGCGCATAACAGAGGTGATAGTGTCTGGCATGGAGGCGTACATTTCTCAGTCTTTTTCTCAACATAAACCTTCCAGACTTTGGTTTAACACAGCCTGTTCTTGTGCTATACATGATACAGAGGTGGCCCACAAAAGGTACTTGAGCCTTCCATCACCAGAATCTCATGCACTTTAAAACTCTGCCTGGAACCATGCCAAGTCTCCTCTAGCTAGCGAAAAACTCTTTCATTAATAGAAAGTGTCAAAATCTTTCAAGATCTAACGACCCCTTATGACTTCTGGCACCTAACCAAAAACATCTCCAATAACTTTGCTTCTTCCTCTTTCCCTCCTTTATTTCAAACAGATGGCACCACTGCTGTCACATCTATTTCTAAAGCTGATCTATTCACTCACACCTTTGCTAAAAACTCAACCTTGGATGATTCAGGGTTTGTTCCTCCCTCTCCTCCACCCTCTGACTATTTCATGCTATCTATTAAAATTCTGCTCAATGATGTTTTCCATGCCCTCACTGGCCTAAACCCTCAGAAGGCTTATGGACCTGATGGGATCCTTCCTATTGTTCTCCAAAACTGTGCCTCCATGCTTGCACCTTGCCTAGTCATATTCTTTGAACATCTACCTTTTCTTCTTGTTGGAAGTTTGCCTACATTTAACCTGTTCCTAAAAAGGGTAACTGCTCTAATCTCTCAAACTACTGTCCTATTGCTTTAATTTCATGCCTATGGAAAGTTTTTTAATCTATCCTCAACAGGAAGATTCTTAAACATCCATCACTTCACAACCTTCAATCTGATTGCCAGTATGGGTTCTGTCAAGGCTGCTCTACTGGTGATCTAGCTTTTCTTACTGAGTCTTGGTCATCCTCTTTTAGAGATTTTGGTGAAACTTTTGCCGTTGCCTTAGACGCATCAAACTGCCCTCCTACAGCTTCTATCCTTCTCTCTGTAACTTTGTCTCAGGTTTCCTTTTCTGACCATTCTATTGCTGGTATGGTAGATGGTCACTGTTCTTCTAAATCTTTTAACAGTGGTATTCCTCAGAGTTCTGTTCTGTCACCCACACTCTTCCAATTATTCATCAATGATATTCTAAACCAAACTTCTTGTCCTGTCTGCTCCTATGCTGATGATACCACCCTGGACTTTTCCACGTCTTTTCATAGATATCCAAGGAAGTAAGCAGTTCATGCATAGAAGCCATAGAATGCCTGACTTCTGATCTCTATAAAATTTCTGATTGGAGCAGAGCAAACTTGGTATTGTTCAATGCCTCAAAAACTCAATTCCTCCATCTATTACCTCAGCACAATCTTCCAGACAACTATCCCTCTTCTTCAATGACATTCAACTGTCTCCCTCTTCTACACTGAACATCCTCAGTCTGTCCTTTTCTTATAATCTAAACTGGAAACTTCACATATCATCTCTAGCTGAAACAGCTGCTATTAAGTTAGGTATTCTGAGATGTCTCCATCAGTTTTTCTCACCACCCACCCCACAAACTACTAACTCTGTCCATGTATGGAATATGCTTCACATGTCTTGGGATGTTCTACTCATACTGCTCTTTTAGACAGGGTGGAATCTAAAGCTTTTCGTCTCATCAACTTCTCTTCTCAAACTGACTGTCTTCAGCGTCTTTCTCATTGCCACAATGTTACATCTCTTGCTATCTTCTACTGCTATTTTCATGCTAACTGCTTTTCTGATCTTGTTAACTGCATGCTTCCCCTCCTCCTGTGGCCTTGCTGCACAAGACTTTCTTCTTTCTCTCACCCCTATTCTGTCCACCTCTCTAATGCAAGAGTTAACCAGTATTCTCAATCATTCATCCCTTTCTCTGGTAAACTCTGAAATTCCCTGCCTGGATCTGTATTTCCACCTTCCTATGACTTGAATTCCTTCAAGAGGGAGGTTTCAAGACACTTATCCTTCAGTTTCTGACTACTGCTTTGGACCCTTTTCTGGGACTGGCATCTCAGTGGGTTTTTCATTTTTATTGGATTTTTGTTGCCCTTGGCCAGTGTCCCTCCTACATAAAAAAAGAATAAAAAAATTATATATATATATATATATATATATATATATATATATATATATATATATATATATATATATATATATATATATATATATATATACATATACAGTGGTTTGGTTACTGAACATCTCCCTTTTCAAACAATTCGGTTTTCAAACAATATTTGTAACTCGCAATTGCTTCAATTGCTGTACTATGATTCAGTTTTTGAACAATCACTTACTTTCAAAGACTACAAGACATAGCAAAACCTGCCATTTATTACTAATTTATAGTTTCTATAAATATTTCCTTTGTTTTTATATATATTTGGAGGAGAGACACTGAGGGTAAGACAGTATTTTAACCTTTGAAATAAGCTAAATGTGATCCCATTGAAGAACCTCAATGTAAGCAAACAAGGTTCAGCACTCAGGAGTAGTCCCGAACCTCTTGTGGCTTTTTCTTTGACCCACAACGCCATCATTACTGCACAACTACATTTTTTCATTAGCTTTTTCCCAGCAGCAAAATGTCTAAGTGTTATGATCACCTTCATATTGGCAGTGAGTGGGTTGCTGCTCTCAGTGTCGCTCTTTAAGGCTTCCCTCACGTGATCAGCAACAAAGAGAATGCCTGCATGGTCTAAACAATATCTTTTCATAAGTTCTGTGTCACTAAGTTCATTTAATACATCCTTTCTGGATAAAAGAAAATTCCTAAGCTGGAGATGTTATGGATCTGAGCAGTGGGAGGATCGGTCATTACCTACTAAGGCATGGTGGACAGATGTCTGAGAACAGATTAATCTATTTTATATTGATTCCTTTAGTTTTGGTTTTCAAACATTATGAAATTCAAATGGCATTTAGAAATTAATTATGTTCAGAAACTGACATTCCACTTTATATATATATATATATATATATATATATATATATATATATATATATATATATATATATATATATATATATATATATATATATATATACACACACACACACACACACACACACACACACACACACACACACACACACACACACACACACACACACACACACACACACACACACACATGCTAATTACTCATCCATGTGTTCATTTACACATTGTATGAAAATGGAATCTTTGATCATCAGCAGGAATGTGACATGCAATGATATTACATGTTGCAGATCTAGAAGGTGGTAGATTTTTCTTCAATGCTGTAAGAGAAGGAGAATCAATACTTTATGCAACAGAAGATGAAAATGAGTCTCATCAGTGGGTGACGGCACTATACCGGGCCACAGGACAGGCCCACAAGCCCACCCCTCCTGTTATGCCTCAGGGGAAAAATTCTACTTTATCAAAAATTCAAGGAGGTAAGTTTTATTTTTTAATCATCAAAAACAAGTACCATTTAATTTTGATTGTTTCCCATATCTCTCTCTCTCTCTCTCTCTCTCTCTCTCTCTCTCTCTCTCTCTCTCTCTCTCTCTCTCTCTCTCTCTCTCTCTCTCTCTCTCTCTCTCTCTCTCTCTCTCTTTTATTACTCAGTTTCCTGTAATGTGTTTAATGATCTTGGCTGACAACAGAGAGATTCCAGGTCCAAATTTATAGTTAGTTGGAGACAATTCAGAATTGTCTAAATTCACACTACAGTTCTGTTCAACTATTGTCTATAAGTGCAGGTGCAACATAGAAGCCAAGAAGTTATGATCTTCCAGCCTGGCAATTCCATCAAAATACCACAAGCCAGGTTGATTACTTAGTTTGGCATAGCTGATCCACCAAACCATTCAGAGAAACCTTTCTTTTGTGGTCCATTCACATAAGCTGATGATTTTGATCATTTCTTCTTTTATTTTCTAGATGCTGACAAGGCCAAGAAACATGGAATGGATTGGTGCAGATCCCGTCAGATTTGATCACCACAACCTTTTTAGAATTCTACAAGGGCAAACACTAGAATATCGTCTTGTTGATCCATATTGTTCTTTAGTAAGTTATTAATTACAGTGTTTTGGCCATTTCATCATATTCCAGTCATAGGTTCTGTAAGTCTGTTATTCCTGTTGAATCAATTTTGACTGTTGTAAGTGCAATGATATAAGGGTTTTCTAATTAGAATAAATCAACAGCATGCATCAGAAAACAAATACAGTTTCTTCCACTTTTCTTGAAGTACTAATGATGGTTGCCACCTTCTAAGTCATATATATATATATATATATATATATATATATATATATATATATATATATATATATATATATATATATATATATATATATATATATATATACATATATATATATATATATATATATTTTTTTTTTTTTTTTTTTTTTTTTGTGTGTGTGTGTGTGTGTGTGTGTGTGTGTGTGTGTGTGTGTTTACCTAGTTACCTAGTTGTATAATACAGGGTTTGAGCAGGGTTCATTGTGTCCTGTCTCCATATCTATATTTATCCATCATTTCCTTAAATTTATGCACATTTGCTACTGTAACAATCTCTTCATTTAGGCCATTCCAGGTATCCACAGTTCTATGTGGAAAATTGTTCTTCTTGATGTCCCTCAAACACTGACCCTTCCTGATCTTTGAGTGCCCTCTCGTTCTTCCAGCTTCATCACCTTCCAGCAACATCAGGTCCTGCTTGTCTATCTTCTCAATGTGGCTAAATGTTTCATATAATGTTATTAGATATCCTCTTTCTCTTATAACTTGCAAAGTTGGCAGTCCCATTTCCTTCAACCTCTTTTCATATGTTAGGTCTTTCAGCTCTGGTACCATCCTTGTAGCTGCCCACTGAATTCTGTCCAATTTCTTTATATTTTTCTTCCTATGTGGAGACCACACCACTGCTGCACATTCCAGCCTGGGACATAGCATAGTGGCTAAAATTTTTTCATCATAGTCTTTTCCATGTAATGAAATGCCACTCTAATGTTTGTTAACATCCTGTGCGTTGAGCCAAATATCTCACTTATATGCCGTTCTGGGATCAGGGCATCTTGAATAACCACTCCTAGTCTTTTTCTTCCTTGCTCTTCATTATTACTTCCCCCATTTTATAGTTCCATGCAGATCTTCTTTTTACTCTCCTATTTCCATCATGTGGCATTTCTTAGCATTTAATTCCAATTTCCCACTTCTTGCTCCACTGATAAATCTTGTCAATACCTCTTTGCAACTCTATACAATCAACATAGCTATTTTATTACTTTTAGTGTGTATGTGTGTGTGTGTGTGTGTGTGTGTATTTACCTAGTTGTATTGTACAGGACATGAACTAAAGCTCATTTTATCCTGTCTCTATAACCATATTTATCCAGTTTCTCTTTAAATGTGTGTATACTGTTTGCCACAACCACCTCTTCCTTCAAATCATTCAAGATTTCAATAGTTCAGTACAGGAAGCTGTATTTCTTGATGTTGCTTAAACATCCACTCTTCTTTATTTTCTTCCCATGCCCTCTCATCCATTGCTCTCCCTCCTCCATCTGTAGTACCAAGTAATTTCTCTCTATTCTTTCTATATTGTTTACTAATTTGTACATCGTTATCAGGTCTCTCTTTCTCTTCTCTCCTTTAGTGTTGGTAATCCCATCTCTTCAAGTCTTTCTTTATAGCTTAAGTCCTTCTGGTACCATCTTTGTCGCTATCCTCTGTATTCTTTCCAGCTTCCGTATATCTTTTTTTTCTTTGTGGAACCCAAACTACTGCTGTGTATTCCTAATTAGGTCATATTATGCTCATTATAATTTTCTTCATTTCTTTATCTAAATATTTGAATGCCACGCTAATGTTTGTTAACAAGCTGTATGTAGAGCCAAGTATTCTGTTTATGTGTCCTTCAGGTGATAGTGTGTCCTGGATCATTACTCCCTAATCTTTTTCTTCATTACTTTTCATTATTATTTCTCCCAATTTTTAATTCTGTGAAGGTCTCTTTTTTACTTTTTCCTATTTCCAACACATGGCATTTTCTGGCATTAAATTCTAGTTTCCATCTTTAGCTCCATGCATGTATCTTGTCTTTGTAACTCCTTGCAGTCATTTTCATCCTTTATTATTTTCATTATTTTTTGCATCATCAGTGAAAAGGTTTATATAGCTATTTAGATCCTTTGTCATATCATTTACATATATTTGAAACATAACAGGTGCTAACACAGATTCTTGTGGTACCCGACTTGTCACTTCACGCCAACTTGAATTAGTGTCTTTGATTACTGTTCTCATTTGTCTCCCTTGTAAATAATCCTCCATCCATCTCAATGTTTCTCCATTTAGTCCTCCTTCATTCTCTAACTTCCACATAAGACTTTTGTGGGGAACTTTAACAAATGCTTTTTTGAGATCCAGGTATACTGAATCAACCAATTCGTCCCTCTCTAGCACTCCATCTATTACTCTCATATAGAAGCTCAGTAGATTTGTGACACAGGATCTCCCTTTCCTGAGTCCAAATTGCTTTTCTGTAATTATCTTTTCATCTTCTAAATATTGTATCCATCTGTCCTTAATTACTATTTTACAAAGCTTGCTTACAATGCTTGTTCATGACACTTGTCTGTGATTTAATGGTTTCATTTTATTTCCCCCTTTGTATATTGGGACTATGTTAGCTCTTTTCCATTCCCTTGGTACTTTTTCCTTCTTTCAACGAGCTGGTAACTATATCCCATATGGGTTCCTTCATTTGTTCTCTGCATTCTTTTAGTATCCATCCATTTTATTGATTAGGTCCCATAATTTTTTTTAATATCCAGCTCTTCCAGCAGTTTTTTGATATCTTGTCTTACTTGTATCTCCTGTATTCCCTCATTCTGTGATACCACTTTCAGTGCCACAAAATCAGTCTCCTTTGTTAACACAGATTGAAAACTCATTAGTTCACTCATCTCCTCAGTAGTTT